>NW_027438715.1:0-44727 GCF_000715075.1 Nicotiana tabacum | reverse complement strand
CATATATGCCTTGCCCAACAATAGTAAGCTCTAAGGAGAAGTGGTCAAGTATAATACACTGCTTGCCCCGTAAGTGTAAGGAAAGTCAGTTTAGTTCCAAATGGTAAGATTCTTGCAACATGGATGTGATAGAGATTTCAAAAGAAATACATGAAGTTGAATTACACTCTTAGCATTAACTGGAACATGGAATCAATGCCACAAGTCCATGATGATGAAAAAGAAGTTGAACACTTATGAGATTATCATAATTCAAACAGCCTAACCATTCTTGATAATTGATCCTATATGAGAGATCCAAAGATACGACAACTTGTCTTCCAAATTACTATGCTCATGATATGTGCAAAAATCTGAAAACATCTATTTTCAACCTTTCATGAGTGAACCCATATAGATATGACAATTTAATATTGGGATGAAAATCATGTATTGGTTAGAGGGGTTCTAATGATGCTCCGAGGAGCAAGACAAATAAAACTCCAATTCACCTAGGGGGTGGAATGCCAAGGATAGCAAACCTCCACACACATGACAAGGACATAGTCCACGATTCTAGAAATCGAGTGTGTAAAGACAATGTAACCCAATGAGACAGTATAAAATAATCATGGAAGGTTTGCAGATGTTCATAATAAGTTATCCATGGATTTGAACTTTAGAAGTACCCGGATGCTACTGAAATACAGGAGAACGTGAGAAGTAGGCGTTGTGCCATAATAACCCCCAAAGGTCCATTAGGTCTAAAAGGAGAGCATATTAAGGGTCCTTATGAGAAAGGAAGTGTTATAGTGACACATAAAAGGAAAACTAACGTTCTCGCATGGTTATCAATCAAGTGTTGGGAAACTAGCATAATCAATTCACTAACTAAGTAACAAAAGCAACGCATGCTGTGGAGGTATAAAGAGAAAGTAAACATTTGACATGAGCTGGACATGTTTATGCTATATTAAATCCCAAACTGCAATACAAGACCACATCACGGGCAACCACAATACTAGGATCAAAGTGAGATACTCACTACGGGATGTCCCGTGTGGACACGAAAGTTATACTTAGATGGTGACACAAGATCTTTATAGGACGGAGATGTGAGAATCTCAATCTTCAGAGAGACTTTATGCACACGATGACCATTTCGATCGACATGCACTCATATGATATGTGTTAAGGTATGCTATTATGTTACTGGACAGTGAGAAGGTTTCATGATGATATTCACAAGAGAGTAGAATGACTGTTTATACCATAGAAACCATAAACACCTAGTGAGAGAAAGAGTGACTCGAGAAGGATCGCAACACTGGGATGCTTTACATGGAACTTGACACCACATAGGTAAACATTCCTACGGTGCATGCATAGGCACAAGTGAGCGCAGATTGTCCATCAAAATAAAAAAATTCTATAAGAAATTTATCAGGTATAGTCCCTTTTTGAGAATTTTAGGAATGCATGTGAGAAGTATTAATCCTAGAGTACAACTCAATTCAAGGAGAAAATTATAGAGCTCAATACCATAAGAGGTTGTAAATGAGATAATTTATGATATAGTAGATTCACGAATAATGTGTCTTGTTCCGAAAGTGGATACTTGCAATGTTTTGCGATTCAGATTCTTGTTAAGACCATATCTATGTAGGCTCCCAATACAGATATACATATATAATAAGGAAACGTATGTGGTGTTCAGAATGATGTACTAAGGGGTCACTTACTTGGTAACTTTAGATTAGTGGGGCAGTGCCTTAATTGATGCCCTCTGACTCCACATTTGTAACATACATTAGTACCATACTGACAAACCGCATGATCTGGTGGTGCAATGACATTAACAAGGTGGTGGTGCAATGACATTTATTCCCCTTAGTAACAAGTTCTACCAATCCCTCCATGGCTCGATACATTCTCCTAATAAACCCTTGCGCACTCTCCATCGGATTAAATGGTGGGGTCATTCCATCCTTACTGCTTTAAACTCGTGGATTATGGTATCAAGATTACTCATCTAAAGAATAAGACATAGTGAGGAAATTAGCTCCCTATGTTGAGCTCTACCGCACTATCTGGAGTATCAAAGAATGGTGAAATTCCTAAATGTCCAAGTAGCCTCCTAATTATATATGTGGTCGACAACACACCGATAAGAAGGACTCTACTAGACATGTCTCCGAGACATCCTAGGATACTTTGAAGCCTTAGGCTCTGATACAAAGTTTTTCGCGCCCCAAAAACCGAAGAGCGCGACCGACGCTCAACTGAGTAAACCCGACTAAGCAAGTATGTAAGGATTCATTATATCAATACTAATTCATGGATAAAGAGGAAATGAAATCCATTAATCATACTTTGTAAATATTTCATTAACAACTTCCTTTTTTTCCATTAGCCGTTTCAACCATAATATCCAAAATATGACAATTTTTATAGATATGACGAAAACATATCTGCCAAATACCGGTATTTCTAATTTCCAATATCAAACACCACCCACAACCTGCCTACGGAGCCTCTAAGTACAATTGAAGAGTAATATAGAAATTCCAACAACAAAGCTCCGGCCATACCTCAAAATACAAAGTACACGATAACAAAATGACACATGACATCAAAATAAAGTGGGGATCACCAAGTTAGCCGAAAGGAGCGTACCGCTATCACTGATCACTGCTACTTACTGTGGAACTACCTGTATCCATTAAAGATGCAGCGCCCCGGGAAAAAGGGACGTTAGTACTGTTGAATATTACTAGTATGTAAAGCAAAAAATCATCTTTCAAAATAGAGTAACCACACAAGAAAAGGAATGTCGTAGAAACAACAAGTCACAATTAATAATATCCAAATGCCCAATTTAAACATAACAATTTTCAACATACGAAAGTAATACATATTTTTATACCAATCTTAATAGAACGAATAATGAAACAATAAGAAATCAAGAAGGGAGGCTGTCATGATATACAATAAGTCCTTCAACACATATCAAAACATCCTACAAGGATCCCATAATTTCCGAACAAGTTCCCATCTTATTTAGGTTTGATAATCTCAGTGCCATGTGCCACAATCCATAATACCACCGTGTTCCTACACGAAGTCCGATCTCGACTAGACCGGCTAGGTCATCTCGTTAGAGACATCATCCATTTCCTTAATTTCAATCAATCAATTCAGCACAAATACCATCATGTGTGCGGCGTAGTGTCCGATCACGGCCCGGTCGGCTAGGCCATCTCACTATCATCCTTTCAATTGTACATCTCAATTCACATTTCCTTTCAATATTTCATTATATGCCGCGTGTAACATCATATATCACATCGTTCTTGGCCTTTGGCCACATTTCACAATTCAAGTTAACTTTTTACACGTTCAACATCATCATCATCGCAACAATAAGGCCTATCATATAAGGCATGTTCATACGCAAGGGAAAAGCTCTGGAGTTCTAAACATAGAGAGACTTCACATATGAATTGGCACAAAAACCTTTATTCAATTTCTTGATATGAGCTCTTAACCTTCCTCACACATATTTTACACTATCAAACATACTCACATAGGAAGATCAGACATGATGAGCAGTTAGACAATCATTGAATATGAATTTATAACCACAACACAATAGAGCAAACTATTCTAGCATGATCCACTTAGGGACTTACACCAATTTCATGGGTGCTAGGGGTTTGATTCTAAGAAGAAGGGGGTTTAGCCATACATACATTAATATAGTTTTTAGGAAAATTCTACTTTTTGAAGTCATCTTAAAACATTTGAGTTGAGGCTCGTTTCGTAATCTGTTTAATATATTTTCTCATTTCATAGGCCTGACTAGGCACAAGTATAGGCGTTATCCACACTCTATTTCCCCAATTCATTTAGTACATTTTCAAAAATCTTTATAGTTTATCATCAACTAGACACAATCAACCAAGACATTTAGTACACATACGAGCAATTAGGAGTATTAAGCATATTGAGTTTTACGCACCTAGTTGGTATACCAATTTTCAGAAAAATACAACTCAAAGCAATACCATTCTTAATAAGCAACCCATACTTTAATTATCTATCATTCAATATAAGGCTCGTTTAGCATAGTCAAGTTTATGAGTTTATAGGGCATAGCCCGGAATATAGAAATTAGGGGTTTGGACCGATCATACTTAAACATACGGAAACATTATGGAATTTAATTCCAAGAGATAAAGTTTAGCCCACATACCTGGCTAAGCTTTCCCTTAAGTTACTACAACATTTCGAAAATCCTAGCAACCCCAATCTATTTCGAGATATAAACAAATTGAACAAAAATTAGGAAGATATTCATAGTCTTAGCGCGTTTGAGCATTCCATCAAAAATTAGGTGTGTATTAAGTCTTTAAGGTCTTTTTATAGAGGATTTCATCAACTTTCAACCCATCCTTAACCATTTTTAGCTCAACAATGTTCCTACACATGTTGATAATACATGCAATCAAGATAACTACTCCAATACCCATAAACTTTCTTGATAAATACCCATCTTTAGCTAAAATTCAAAATTAATGGTTGGGGCGTAGAATCTTACCTCAAGGATGAAGATCTAGTGTGTTTTCCTTGTTAATCTTCAGGGATTTGTGTAAGAATTGAAGAATGATTTAATGGAGATCACTTTCTCACTCTATAACATCATATTTTTGCTAATGAAGTTGGGTCGGGTTATAAAGATAGAAGAATGGATAGTCGAAGATTCCGTACCGGGCTACAGGCCTGGAATCGCCAGCTTAAAGCCTGGTCTAGTCTGGCTTTATCCAGGCCTCGCCAGCTTAAAGCCTGGTCTAGACTGGCTTTATCTAGGCCTCACTAGCTTAAAGCCTGGTCTAGCCTAGCTTAAGCCTGGCTAAAGATTGGTCTAGCCGTGACGAAAAATTTCAACTCCCTAATGCATTGTTCAACCCAAAACTCTGAAAATACAATGTATTAGCCTACCTTGAAACCACAATACCTTAATTTACATAGTGAGTTTTTCCGGGGCCTTACAACTCCCCCTAGCTCTCTTTTTCACTGTCAAAATAGCAGTTTTTTGCTCAAAATGAAACTCTTTCATCTATTTTATTGATGTAGGGTCGGGTTATAAAATCCCAAAATGAATCCCCGAAACAGGATCTTCAGTCGCATATGCAACTGCATAATTGGCCCTCCGAAACTAATATTTGTTGCTTCAATCTACGACCAGTATGCGGTCTGCACACCTGTTCTGCGGCCGCATAATATGCTGTAAAAACACCATATAAAAAATCTCAAAGAAAGTTACGCGATTAAAATGTGGCCTACGAAATGGTTCTGCAGTCGCATAATGGGCCATAAAATTGACATAAAAAATGGATCAAAAGACAGCCTCACTCTACAGCCATTATGCGACCCGTATAGTGATTGTACGACCGCATAATGGTCCACCAAAATGCCCAAATTTTGCTAAACATTTCCTTCAACTTCCTAGCGCATTGTTCAGTCCAAAAAGAATCTCTACACTTTTTAACACAGAAGTGTAACTCGGCACCATGAAATTCAAGGTTTTGAGTGAAATTTTATGTGGCCTTACAGTTTGGCTACATGGGCAGCCAAAATCTATGAGTTCGTCATTGAATACAAACCCAAGATTGCAATCAAGTTGTAGGTTATGGCTGACTTTGTGGCCAATTTCAATCTCGAATTAATGCCTTTGGTTGCTAAGGAAGCAGTGTTGATGTTAAAAAGGACATCGGGAGTTTGGACCATGTTTATGGATGGAGCTTCTAATGTAAAAGTGGTCCAATCTCGGGATAGTTCTAGTCACACCCTCAGTGGAAACCCTGAGGCATGCTATTAAAATGAATATGTTAACTAACAATGAAGTTAAGTATGATTATTTGGTTGTAGGTCCTTAACTATCAGGGGGATTAGGCTCCGAGGTCACTGAAGTGAAATGTGACTCCCAACTGGTAGTAAACCAAGGGCATGGGAGTTTTGACAAAAAGTAAGAACACATGCAATAGTATTTGAACAAGGTTCAGGAATTGCTTGCACGATTCAAGAAATGGTCAATCATACATATTCCAAAGGAAGAAAATGTGCAAGCAGATGCATTGGCTAATTTTGGATCATCTACGGAGATAAAAGGATATGACTCTGGTGTTTTTTTTCAACTTCTACATTCGGTATTCGATGTGGACGGTCACTACGAAGTCAATTCAACCAACTTAGTCTGGGACCGGAGGAATGAGTTAGCCGAGTACCTTCGACATGGAAAATTACCCGAAGACCTGAAGGTGTCCCGGGCACTACGAACAAAAGTAGCTATTACGGCCTCGTAGATGGTAAGTTATACAGAAGATCATACCAAGGACTATTGGGATGTCTACTAAAGAGTTTGCGGGAAACACTATGTTACAGATTTGTTGTTTCTAAAGTTGATTAGGACATGTTACTATTGGCCTCGGATGGAATAAGACACAAAGGCGTTCCTTCAGAAGTGTGACAAAGGTCAAAGCCATGCACAATTGGTACACCAACTGGTATAACTATTGCATTCGGTGTTGTCCCCATGGTCATTCATGAAATGGGGGATGGACATAGTTGGTCCCCCACCACCGGGTCCAGGAAAGGTGAGATTTCTTTTTGTTTAACTGATTACTTCATTAAATGTGTTGAAATAGGTCCTTTTTGAAAAATCGGTGAATGCAAAGTGATCGACATCATATAGGATAACATAATCTGTTAATTCAGAATACTAAAGAAAATTGCTTGTGACAATGGGCCGCAGTTCATAGGCTCAAAAGTCACCAAATTTTTGGAATGATTGAAAATCAAGAGAATTACATCTCATGTACCATCCAAGTGCTAACGGACAGGCAGAATTAACCAACAAGTTAATTATTCAGAACCTGAAAAAAGAAGTTAGAAGATGCTAACGAAAAACGAGCAGATGAGTTACCAGGAGTGCTATGGGCATACCGGTCAACAGCAAAGTCGAGCATGGGAGAAAAATATTTCTCTCTCGTGTATGGCATGTAATCTTTAATACTGGTTGAAGTGGGGAGTCGACATTATGATTTTCCAAAATAAACAAAGAAACAAACAATGAAG
This sequence comes from Nicotiana tabacum, assembly GCF_000715075.1. Lineage (NCBI taxonomy): Eukaryota > Viridiplantae > Streptophyta > Magnoliopsida > Solanales > Solanaceae > Nicotiana > Nicotiana tabacum. Next base: position 37,611 of record NW_027438715.1, on the reverse strand, counting down.
CGCTGTTCGTGAGACTGGACTTGCTCGATGGAAACAGGGACTTGGCGTACGTGAGGATGGTGGCTCAAAAGCAAAAGATGGAAAGATATTATAAGCGCGGGTCCAATCTCTATTACTTCAAGATAGGAGACTTGATTTTGATAAAGTTGACTCAGAGCACTCGCCAAGTCAATATAGTAAAAGGTTGTACGAGTTGGAAAATCATGATGAAGTCAAATTACCCAAGAATTGGAACGGGATTCACCTCAGAAGATATTATTACTGATGGATCCTACCAATACTGAAAGTATGTGTATCACTCTTTTTTCCTTTGACTAGTTTTTGTCCCAATCAAATCTTTTAGGCAGGGTTTTTAACGAGGCAGCAATGAACAACATACTATGAAGGGAGAGTCATCGACAAAAGGAAATACCTTTATATATCAAGGCACTAAAGTTTTCACATCGATGGCAAACAACTATGTGGATGGTTAAATAATCATTTGTTCGGTGGAAAGCATTGTCTTCCATCACTAAAAAGGGATTATTTAACCATTCACAAGTCGTTTTCACTGGTGAAGCAAGACTGCCAATGTTCAAATTTGCATGCTTCGCATTCAAACATCGGGGGGGGGGGGGGGTTGTCACGACCCCAGTTCGCCCTCTGTGAACTATCATGACGGCACCTAGTCACTACGACTAGGTAAGCTAATAATTTGTGGAAAAAGGAAAACAACAGATAAAACTAGAAGAACTAAGGATAAACTAATAATACCGAAGTTAGAAATATAAAAGTGTTAAGATGCCGCTCAGCATATACAATACAAGATCTCAAACAGAACAAACTCCCAAAATCCGAAATCTCATGAATAACAAGCTACTAATATGACAAAATGCTCTAACTCCAAAATGTCTAAATCAACAGAAAAGATAGAAAGATATCACTACAAGAGAGAATGGAAAAGGACTCCTCGGTCTGCAGAAATGGCAGATATACCTCGAAGTCTCTGGAGAATCGCCTCGCCCCAAAAGTAGTAGGGCTCAGTCGTAGTGCCTGGATCTTCACACGAAAAATATGTGTAGGAAAGGGCATGAATATACCACAATGGCACCCAGTAAGTGCCAAGCCTAACCTTGGTCGAGTAGTGATGAGGAAGGTCAGGGCCCTAGCGATCATATACAATAATATATAAGGAAAAGAAATAGTATTAAAGTAACACAGGGTAGTAAGAGTAGCAGCAACTACAACAGAGGCAAAATAATCACAGAAGGAAATACAGCTCAACACAGAGATAACAGCCGGGGATCTCCCGGGATACCGTCCTGTAGTCCAAAATATAATTATCCAGTGGATCTCCTAGGTGTCGCCCCGTTGTCAAACTCATAGTGCGCGGGTATCGACCGAAAATCCCGATCCATATTCCCAAATGTAAATACCCAGTACTGGAGAATCTACTAGGTGCAGTCCCGTAGTTCCAATATAAAAGTGCAGGGGGATCTACCAGAATACAAATCCGTAGTCCCAAAGTAAACATGCAGGGGGATCTCCTGAGATACCGCCCCGTAGTCCCAAAGTAAACACATAGTAGTAACACGAAGAATATTCAACTCAGTCCAATTTCATACCAAGATAAAAACAGGTATTTCTAACCTAGCATGCTGCACAAAATTCAAATAAAGAAATTTGAGAAAGTAAAGCAATTAAGTCAATTAGACATGCTTTCCTAAGCTAACAGTAGGCTTAAATTGCAAGTAGTATAAACAGGGAATAAAACACAGTTTCGGTACTTAAAGAAAACAAGATTTTCAACAATTAGCTAATGTACGCACTCGTCACCTCACGTACAAGGTATCTAATATATCAACAATACCAAATCCTAAGGGGAGTTCCCCCACATAAGGTTAGGTAATCCAGTTACCTTGAACCAGCTCAATCAACTCAATACCACGTTCTTGCCACGAGTATCCGACTCCAAATGGCCCAAATCTATTCAAAGTAATTGCATAATGTAAATATAACATCAAGTAACAAATTCAACTAATTAATTCGAAGCTAATATGCAAATTAGGAAAATATCCCAAAAAGCCCTCGTGCCACATCTCGGAATCGGGTAGAATATACAAATTCAATCCTCACACTCTAACGATTTCATATATAAAGAAAATAATCCAATCCGACATTAAAATATTGATCAAAACTCAAAAATTATGCTTAAGAACTTTTCCACTTTTTCTCCAAATTTTCACCCCAAATTCGAAATTGAAGGATGAATTTAATCATAGATTCGTGGAAATTAATCAAAACCAAGTAAAAATTACTTACCCAAAACACCCAGGTGAAAATCTCTCCCAAAATCGACAATCCTAAGCTCCCAAATCAATTTATAAGGTTTTGAGACTAAACCCTCATTTCTGCCCTTTTCTGACCAGTGAAATCGCATTTGCGGCCATGGGACCGCACCTACGGTCTTGCTTCTGCGTAGACCAAGTCGCACCTGCAATTTTTCATTAAACGGTTATTTCTGCACCTGCGACATCCTTTTGGCAGATGCGGTGCCGCTTCTGCGATGCCTAGGCCACATCTGCGGTCATATCCCATTTCACCTCAGACCGCATATGCGGTACTTCAACCGCTTCTGCGGTGCTGCACCTGCGGTCCAATACACGTAGGTGCGGTTATGACAGGTTCAACCAACTTCATATTCCTCCTAAGTCCAATTCAACTTCCGTTAAGTACCCGAAACTCACTCGAGGCCCCCGGGACCTCAACCAAACATGCCAACCAATACTAAAACATCAAACGAACTTGTTCCAACCCTCAAAGCACATAAAACAACACTAAAACCACAAATCACTCTCCAATCCAAGTCTAAGGATTTCTAAAACTTTTAATTTCCGCTTTAGATCAAAAAGTCTATCAAACCTCGTTCGAATGAACTGAAATTTTGCACACATGTCACATTCAACACTACCAAGGTACTCCAACTCTTGGAATTCCATTCCAATCCCAAGATAAAAATCTCACTATCGAACCGGAAACTTCAAAATTTAACTTTCGGCATTTCAAGCCTAAATAAGTTACAGACCTCCAAAACACAATCCGAACAAGCCCCTAAGCCCGAAATCACCCGACGGAGCTAACGTAACCAATGGAATTCCATTTTGAGGCCATCTTAACATTGCTCCGACTACGATCCAAATTATAAAACTTAAACTCTCATTTAGGGACTAAGTGTCCCAAAACTCTCTGAAACTCCAAATAAATCTTTTCGACAACTCACAATAGCAGAAACAAACGGGGGAATGCTGTTAGTAGGGTATCAGGACATTAATTCTTAAAACGAATGGCCAGATCATTACATGAATGAAATCTGATACGGCACCAAGAGTGCCACAAAAATTGAGGACTGTTAGAGCTGGGATCAATTTTGTCTCATTAAGGCCGGGGACTGCATAATCAGCCCCGAAGAAATAACTGGTACTTAGTCACATGAATTGGCAGTTGTAGCAACTCTAGCAAAAGAATGCACATTTGCTTTTAAAGATACAAGGAATAAAGTAAAGTCTTTTTATTTATATCTTATTTCTTGTCCAAATGATGAGTTAATTTTATCGTTTGAAAGTTAAGTAAAACATCAAATGCTTGTACTAGAATGAATAGGAGATGTCCTCTTTAAGAGCACTGTAAACATAAGGGCCATCTCTTATGAATCCCTCATAGTAAAGGGTAGGTTCCGGAAGAGTGTATGCTCGGAATAAAAAGCTATTTGATAAAAATATACCTAATGCTTTAATCGACTAAGCGCACAAGAAATATTTTTCCACAACACTTCAACAAAAAATTATTTAATTATTCAGCAAGTGCCAAAGTCAGTGAAAGATTTGGCACAATTACCAACTACAAAAAAAGATAGAGGAAAAGAAAAGGAAAAGAAGTTATGCATTATTGCTGCCATAACACGAAGGGAGAGAGGGAATTACATTTCCTTCGGTAGAGGAAGATGAGTTTACTAGTAGTTCGGGGCCTTCATTATCTTTAGCCCCCCTTTCAGTTCTTGAGTACTCGGAGCCAGGACTCGAGTAGTCAATCACAGTAGTCCAGGTAGAAAGATTTTCACAAGCAGACAACTCTAGTTCTTGGGGAAGGGCAATACAATCGTCTATGTTAGCGATGCCCACTTTGGCCTCCTCCAAAGTCTTCCTCTTCATATGATATATAGCATTGGTTTTCTCGAAGACAAGGGAATTTTCTTGATATTGGAGTTGAGGCCGTAGTTTATCCAATTCGGCCTGAAGCCTGTCCCTCTCAGATCTCATGGCGCTGAGCTGAGAATCAAGCTGTCTTTCATTTTGGCCCTCTTCTCCTCAGCAACATTGGCCTCTTCGATTTTTGAGTATAAATCAGCCTTCATATTATTGATTTGCTCCTCAAAGGTAGACTTGCACTCAGCAGCCACAAGTATATCGTCATGAAGCTTGGCTCACTTAGCATTAGCATTTTGAAGCTTTACGTGCAGTTGAGCAGTTTTCTGCACTACAAGAAATTTTATTTTTAACGACGATTTCTTAAGGAAGGGACAGAAATCCGGTCGTTATAAGTGTACTTAAAATAAAGCATAGCCCATTGTTAAACAAATATTATTAATAAAGAAATGCACTAACTTTCCCTTTTTTTTTCAATCTCCGCCAAATCCCCCCCCTCCCCCCCCCCCAAAAAAAAAGGATGGAAAAACCGTAACGCCGAGGACTCTATTTTGAACGCTTAGATACTTAGCAAAAAAACCCCATTGACAAAAACCTGCAACTACAATTTTTCCATCTCCCCAAATCCACCCCCCCCCCCACGGTTGGCACCAAACTATTTACTGTAAAAATGGTAGTAATAATTAAATTTCTAAATGGGACTCTAAAAATATGTGATCTATTTTTGTGCTAGTTGTTAAAGCAGTTGATGCTAGGCATATGAAGTTTAATGACGAAATGCAAGCTAAAACGGGGCATTAATCAAACCGAGGGGCTTGCTACCCGGGCTTCGGACTGATCGATGAAAGGTCTCGAGGTCGATACTGGACTCGAGCTCGAGCTATCAGGGGTAACTGGGAAGGGGATAACAGTTAAGATATAATTACTGAAGGATCTTTATGGACAATATCAAGCAATAAATGAAGAACAAGTATGAAAGCAATAAACGGAAAGAGTAGCCTCGAGTGAGTAAGTTAGAGAGAAAAGAGAGAGATATTATTGATCTTGTGTAGAATGGTTGGAGTTGTCCCTTACAGAGTGTTAACGAATCCCCTTTTATAAGAGGGGGGAATCCAAACATAGTACAAGATACTTTGAGTGATAAAGGAAGTGGGATCGGACAACTAACTAGCTTCATGACGTATACGTAGGCCAATGTTAGGTTGCCCAGGTAGACTTAATCGACTCCGGATGCACTCTTCAGAGGCCTCCCATGCTCGTCGGGGTCTCGACCAATGTTATACCTAGGCCGAGTGTCGACAGATCATGAGGGAGATATCCAGCTTTAAGTCTCGAGCCTCCGAGGCGATCTCCTAAAGCACTTTATCAACGTGAAATTGGCCCCCCAATTTCACCGTACACAGATAGTCTCCGCATTTCTTAAAAGGAAGCGATAAGAAATGATTTTGACATCTCACTCTACGGGCTCCCATAATGATGTTATGTTGATGGCACAACCCTTCATGAGTGTCTCTACATTTCACCATTTTGCCTTTTTAGGGCCGTTTAACGTGTCGTGATTCCTCGTTCTTCTGGGTCATAATATTGTAGTTGATGCTATTGTTGTTGTTGTTATTATTGTTGTTGGTGAGTCCGTTAGCTTAGGATGATAAAGCAGAGGACCAATTTCCTCTGACCCGAGGAAGTATTTGGATTACACACTGTTGCTCAAGAGGGGGCTCGGATTATACACCACTGCTCACCCTCCTTTCTCGGCCTAGCGTATTACACCCCCTTTGGACTCCTTGGGGTATGGAGACACTTTCTACTTGCTGTCGCCTCCTAGGCCGAGGCAACGTCTCATGAAGTGGCTTTATAATAGTAATACTGGCGGAGTTCATACTATCCAGATTTTTCACCAAAGCCACTTCTTATCACCTTTCGACTTCTCCTTCGTCACTTTGCTCTTCTCAATCACTTTCCTCTTCTATATACTCCCTTTTGAAGATGACATTCCGGGAGGGTCAAGATGAGGTTCCCGAGGGGTTTGGGCTTGAAAGATATTGTCTTTGAGGTCACACGCCTGAGGAGATGATGCCGAAAATGCCGCTATTGGGGACGCACTTTTGGGAATAGGCTAGATTCTTAGACTTTTGTTGTATGCACACTCTTTAACTTCTTTGTTCCTGTCTAAGGATTCCCCTGCGGGCTTTTCTAATCATATGTAAGGACCCCTCAAGGGCCATTGTAAGCAAACATTTATGAATACAAATATATTTTCTTAACTCCTGTCTTTGATATTTGCTGTATTTCTTTATGTTTGCGGAAGCTCCGAATACACGATCCTAATTGTCATTGCTAATACTGAACCCAGATGTGAGTATTCCTTCCGGCCTTTGGTTGATTGAAGTGGCTTCGCGCAAAAATGAGAATAATGTTTTGGGCTTCGGGGTTGTGACTTACTAGTAGAGCTTCGTAATAACCTTTGTGAAGAAATTTGCTCAGGGACCCGTGTACGGGGGTGCTTGTGATTTCTTGAAAGTAGTCCCCGAGCGAAGGCTCACTCGCACTCGGACCATCTGGAAGCATGTTCTAGTGTGAATAGCCTTATGGTGCTATAGATAGATTCTGAAAAAGGGGTATGTCCGACCCTGGACAGCACCTAGAACCAGGTCCATACAGGCGGCGTTCAAAAAAACGCTCACTTCTTCATAGGCTAGTTCCCTTTGATGGAGACCTTCGAATTCGTGTGCCACCCTTCTATTGGCAAAGGCGTTGTTGGATCTCCAAATCACAACCTTACTTTGACTAAGGTCCTCGAGGTTTGGTACTGCCTTGAGATTGGAGAGGATGCTATCAGCTAGCATTCCCGATCGGCTTTGAGGTAGGCGAATCGTCGCTGCCCTTCCCACATATAATATGAGGCTGTTGAAGCTTTCTCAGGGGTTACCCTGTCTCATACAACTGCCATTTTCTTCCCGCGCCATGTTTCTGCTATTAACACGCGTGTACATCCTTCTGCCTTTTGGTCTTTCAACTTTGCGACTACTATGGCGGCAATGTCAGGATTAATCTGACAGGAGGGCGGAGCTCCCCCCCCCCGGTTTTTGAGATCTACGAGGTCTACTGACTTCATGGTGCCGGCCGATTACGCCCTTCATTGCTGTTTTCGGGGATGGTAGAGACCGGGCATGGACATGTCGCTTTGCCCGGGTGCTGACTACTGGTATTATACCTTAGGAGCCCGTATTATTTATTGGAAAATGGAGCTATACTCTTAGGCAACGCGCCTCGTGCTTTACCAGTTATGCCTATGGAAGAGCGAATTTAGTAGTTGTGTCTTCCTCCCTTCTTCTGTAGTGGTTATACGGGCATTGGGTGACGCCCCTGATCTGCCAGGCTCAGGCTAAGGATCTCGTGGCGCGCTCATTCCTCCGGGAGCACTAGTGGCGAGCTTTGTCCTGGGGCGAATGGGAGGAAAAATGTCATGGTGAGCATCGTGATTTTCCTTCCTTGCTAAAGCCTGATACTTCTTACTAAGTTTTCTTATGTAGACCTTCGACAATCTTGAGTTTGGACTACTTCGTTATGGAGCTAGGCTTTGGAAGAGGGTATATCCCTTAGGCTCCTTTATGAGGAGAAGGAAGTTGGGTCGATTTACTGCGATATGAGGCGTACCAGAGCTCAAATTACAAGATCTATTTGATGGAGCAGGCAATCTCTTGTAGTACGCGTTTTGCTTTTTTAACCCTTAAGGTTAATCTTTTTGCCTATCTAGGTTGTAGAAAAAGACAGAGGATCTGGAGTACCTTAGGGGCGAAGACGGCCGAGTTAGGAATGATTGTGGTGGACTAAGATCTCAAGTGCAAGCTCAAGCTTCAGAGGAGAAGGGTGCCTTGGCTAAGTTCCCGCCTTCAAGGCCCAACTCCGCTTGGCTCGTGACAACGATTCAGTTCAAGCGGATATAATCGCGAAGCTCATGTCCAAACTATCGAAGGGCAGGGCTGAAATCATCGACGCTCGGGCTGAAGCAACATTGAGTCAGACTCAGGCTGATTAGGAGATGGTGATTCATTTGAAGGATTCTACTGATACTTAAGCGGAGTTGAAGAGGGCCCTCGATCTTGAAAAGAGGATCGAGGAATATGTTTGTTTCAGATCTCTAAGAGAGTTACTCGAAGACATCGGCGCCAGGGGTTTCTTTTCTCTTGGAAGAGCTGGCTCGAGCGATGATGGATGAGCGTGATGCTCGGTCACTTCTTGCCGATGCTATTGAGAGTGAAGATAGGGTGGTAGGCCGTAGCCTTCCGAAAATGAGCGTAGAGTTTGCCATTTTGTACGTGATATTCGCAGAGCACGTTCGCAGATGGAGAACGCACCTTTTATGTATGTAAATAAAAGAAAACCTGAAGCTTTATCTCTTATGTATCCTTTTATGCAGTGCTTTTGACCAGGCGGTCTAGTTTTGGAGTTTGGCGTGAACCCTTAGATTTGTAATACGGTTCCGGAGCTCATTAGGCAGGCCGGAGGCTCTTTTATGCTCAGTTAAACACGGCTTTTAATGCAAGTTGGTGTTAGAGCTCTTATGCTTTGCTCAAGTATTTTGGGTTTAGTCTACGAGTTAGGTTTTGACTCGAGCCTACTTGACCTTCAATCTTTTCTGCCTGCATGGGCGGATGACAATGGCTCTTATGCCTTGCCCTTGGGCATTTGTATTTTAACTATTTTGGGTTCAGTCTACGAGTCAGGTTGCGACTCGAGCTTAATTGATCCTCAAGTTATTTTTTGTGCCTCCATGGGCAGATGAAAATGGCTCTAACACCTTGCCCTTATGTATGTAGTGTTACTATTTCTGATCCGGTCTCCTAATCAGGTTAGGACTCGAGCTCATTTTAATCCTCAAGTTTTTCAATTTTTTAAGCTGGCGATAGTGGCTCTTACGCTTTCAGTCGCTGGGACCTTTTAGTGTGTGGCCCTAAGTCTCGCTTGGCTCGCGACAATGGCTCTTATGCTTTTACCCATGGGCATATATAGGCTTTGTTTTCCTCTCATTAAGGACTTTTGGAATGATATTGCCTGACCCGTTGTCTGTTCAGGAAGAACCCCGATTTCATGTCGTTAGCGGCGATGTTCGAGCACCTCGAAAGGTTTAGCTCGTAGGCTGAGTAAATCGAAGCCTTGTGATTTGGAGATGACATGGTCGAAGCTCGTTTGCCTGTTTAGGGTAGAATGTTTTAACCGGCTCTTTTTGAAGTAGATTCGAAGTAATGGCCTGTGATTTTGTTAGTGACGGTCGGGCGACCCCGAGTCGCATTAATTTGGCTAGTGCAGCCATTTTTACCGTAGTCATATGTGGTTGGACGGAGCCATTTTTGATCCTGAGTGTGATAGTTTAGGCGTCTACATCGAGGGTATGCCCTTTCAGGAGTCTTACAAATGCGACACACAGCCTAAACTTCGTGATTGAATTTTATGCCTGTAGTAAGGTCTTACGAAATTTTCATGCCTTTTGAGGTCTTACAGTTTTTTCATGCCTGTTGAGGTCTTATAGTTTTTTGTTGTTATGTAAAATAGATCGGCTAGACCGAGTTTGCCCACTCGGGGTCTTACGGCCTCTGGTTTTTCAGTGAATGGCGATTGACGATAGTCATCGAGTTTGATTACACTTGAAAGTCGTTACTCGTGAGCTTGGAATTGCCTCGTTGATGTCTTACGAGCATGGAATTCCGACCCTGAGGTCATATGGGTATCAAATTGTTGACGCTAAGTCTCTGAGTATTTCAGGACATACTCGATGGAAGGATCTTTGCCGTGAGTATGCTAAATTTTCTTTGGAGTGCGAGATGCCTTTGGCGAAAGATATTCTTTGATTGCTTAAAGTAAGTACATGTTGTTTCGTTGCCGTGAGCTTGGACTGCGCGGGCATGGCTCTTACGACCGTTTGGCCCAGTACATTCCTATTGGAACTTAGTCTATCGTTCCTCGGACCTTCCGAGTTGACGACGTCTTCAAGGGGGTACCTTCTAGCGTTCGAGGTTGACTGCAAGAGAAGTTTTGAACATTTGCTGAGTTTCCCTAAGGCAGCTCGCAGATGTTGCATCGTAAAAAATCTTGCCGGTAAAACCCTTCTTTTGGGACAAAAACTCGGTCGAAGGAAAAGATTGCAATGGGTGCATTTTATAACCTTAAGGTCTTTGGGCAGGGTTAGCGTTCTGACTGCTCCAATTGAGTTCATGCATAAGGGTCAACCCTAAATTTGAAATAAAAAGGGTGATGGTCGTACCTTGAAGTGAGACATGCGGGCGACGCCTCGAGATTGATTCGCTACAATATTAAGAGCTGATTTGTTTCAATTGCCCGTGGTGAAGACGCGGTATGGTTCTTTACTTTGTTTTGCCAAGTTCGATCGAGGGTGAGGACCGATTCGCCCTTTGGTTTGGTTGGGGGCGGAGGCACGAACGCTGGTACCACATCGTGTAATGTGAACATTTCCCTTGCCACATGTTGTTCCCTGTAGACGGTTTTAATTTTGTCCGTTGTTGGAAAGTTTATCATCTGGTGAAGGGTGGATAGTACTGCCTTCATGCAGTGTATCCACGGACGCCCAAATAAGGTGTTATACCTCATGTCACCTTCGATGACGTGGATTTTGGCATCTTGAGTCGTGCTGGCCACTGTGATCAGAAGGATAATTTCTCTTTTTGTTGTTTCGCTTGTCATGTTGAATCCGTTGAGGAATCGAGTGGCGGGCACGATTTGGTTGAGCAATCCGAGCTGCTCTATCACCCTCTACCTGACAATATTATCCGAGCTACCTAGATCCACGAGTACACATTTTATTTGAAAAGTATTTACAATGAAAGAGATTACCAGTGCATCATTATGGGGTTGAGACAAGGTCTCGGTGTCCTCTTCGTTGAATGTGAGGGCGTCCCCTGGAATATATCCCTGAGTCCATTTTTCTCTTGTGATGGATATTTTTGTTCTTGTCATTACGGGTTCCTGCGGGGCATCGGCCGCCCCTATGATCATATGGATGACATGTTGTGGCTCGTTTGCCTCGTTCATCATTGTTGCCTCCCTATCCCGGAACTGATTTTTAGCTCGATCGCTAAGAAATTCTCGGAGATGTCCTTTGTTAAGAAGTTGAGTTACCTCTTCTCGTAGATGATGATAATCCTCGGTCTCGTAGCCGTGCGTGTTGTGAAATTCGCATACCAAGTTGTAATTCCTTTGTGAAGGATCCAATTGTATAGGTTTCAGCCATTTGGCGTCTCTGATTTTACAGATGGCGAACATGATATCCGACACATCGACGTTGAAGTTGTATTTAGACAATTGGGGCACACCCATTGTCACTGTGTTCCGATCAAACCTGGCTCTATTGATGAGCCCTCGAGGATCATGTCTTCAATCCACTCTCCGATCATTGCGATGTAGGTTGCGCCTTGGGGCGTTCCTCCTATCTTCGAGGTATGGCTGATATGTTTCTTTGTTTAGTTTTGGTTCCTTTGCTAGGAGACTGCTCGGGTATACTAAGCCCGAAGGGGCTCCCAGCTAGTCATCCTCGGCCCTTATCATCGACTGGTACTGGTTGTGGACGTCTGACCAGGTCACAGCTGGGTACTCGATCACGTTCTGTTTTAGCTGTTTCGAAGCCACCGAGCTTCGTTCGTTCAGACCTTCAGCAAAGGCTTGCACTACCCAGTCGTCGGAGACTGGCGGTAGCTCCATCCGCTCCATCTGAAAGCGAGATATGAAATCCTGCAGCATCTCGTTCTCCCTTTGCTTGATTTTGAAAACGTCGAACTTCCTCGTAGCTACTTTGATGGCACCAACATGTGCCTTTACGAAGGAGTCTTCTAGCATGCCGAATGAATCTATGGAGTTAGTAGCCATGTTGTGATACCACATCATGGCCCTCTTCGAGAGTGTTTCCCAAATTTTTTTCAATAATACAGACTCGATCTCATCATTCTTTATATCGTTGCCTTATATCGTAGGTTGTAACGTGCTCATTAGGGTCAGTGGTCCCGTTGTACTTAGGGAGTTCCGGCATTCTTAACTTCTTTGGAATGGGTTTCGGGGCCTCCTCCTTGGGAGACGACCTTTGTATGAACTTATTCGAATCCACGCCCTTGAGGACCGGGGGCGTACCCGAGATCTATTCGACCCTAGAGTTATAGGTCTCGACCTTCCTGTCATTGGCTGCTATCATTTTCTCGCTCGATTCGATCCTTTTTGTGAGATCCTCAAGCATTTTTACTATGGCCGGGTCGGCTATCGACCTGTTATTGCTCGATATCTCGGGTACCTGTTTGGCTGGGGAAGCTGTTTCTGGCGCTGTTGTGTTGGGAGTCTTCACATGGGTTGATAATTTTATCATGTACTTTATTAGTGGACGTCTGACCTAGTCACAACTGGGTACTCGATCTGGTTCTGTTTCATCAATTTCGAAGCAACCGAGCTTCGTTCGTTCAGACCTTGAGTAAAGGCTTGTACTACCCAGTTGTCGGAGACTGGCGGTAGCTCCATCCGCTCCATCTGAAAGCGAGACATGAGTTCATGCAGCATCTCGTTCTCCCTTTGCTTGATTTTGAAAACGTCGGACTTCCTCATAGCTACTTTGATGGCACCAACATGTGCCTTTACGAAGGAGTCTGCTAGCATACAGAATGAATCTATGGAGTTAGTAGCCAAGTTATGATACCACATCATGGCCCTCTTCGAGAGTGTTTCCCTAATTTTTTTCAACAATACAGACTCGATCTTGTCATTCTTTATATCGTTGCCTTATATCGTAGGCTGTAACGTGCTCATTAGGGTCAGTGGTCCCGTTGTACTTAGGGAGTTCCGACATTCTTAACTTCTTTGGAATAGGTTTCGGGGCCTCCTCCTCGGGGGACGACCTTTGTATGAACTTATTCGAATCCATGCCCTTGAGGTACGGAGGCGTACCTAGGATCTGGTTGACCCTAGAGTTATAGATCTCGACCTTCCTGTCGTTGGCTGCTATCATTTTCTCGCACGATTCGATCCTTTTGGTGAGATCCTCAAGCATTTTACTATGGCCGGGTCGGCTATCGACCCGTTATTGCTCAATATCTCGGGTACATGTTTGGCTGGGGGAGCTGTTTCTGGTGCTGCTCTGCTGGGAGTCTTCGGATGCCTTTTTAACTGAGCGATAACCAACTGTTGTTCCTACAACATATCAAAAGTAACATGAAGACTAACTTCCTGTTCTTCCCGGGCTGGGGTTTTTTGGGCTTCCTGTTGGTCGTCATGCCATATGCTCCTATCAGTTATCTATGATAGTATGATATGAATAGATACGTTATGTTGGTACTCAGTTGAGTAAGGTATCGGGTGCCCATCAAGGCCTATCGATTTGGGTCGTTACAAAAGTGGTATCAGAGCAGTTCTGTCCTAGGAAGTCTATAAGCCGTGTCTAGTAAAGTCTTGTTTATGGGTGTGTTGTGCACCACATTTATAAGCAGGAGGCTACAAGGCATTTAGGACTGTCACTCTTTCTTCTTACTCCAGATCGTGTGGTAGAGCTCACTTATAAGAATTCAAATTCTGAACTTCTATTTTATTCTTTATACAATGATACCTACATTCAGAAAGACGGTCGGCAAGAGATATTGATGTGGAAGTGTTGAGTTAAAGGAACTCGATTTTGCATCTTGCTTATGATGAGTAAATGTAAGGTCTTCAGCAGATCATGTGTGTACTAAAAGGTGTAAGGTTCTTAATAAGGAGCTTTAAGGAAGAATACTTATCCACTCTTACAGTAAACGGAAATCACATAATTAGAAGTTAGACACAAGTTTCAACAAGTAACAGAAGGAAGGTGAAGAAGGGTACGAGGTACCCATTTAATAAAGATTATCATTATTTAAAATTGGGAAGGGAAATATAAGCATTTTAAGTTACCTTCAACAGTAATAGATGTACGTTCATTCAGTCACACCAATCTTATCATGCCCTATGAGAGCTAATGAATATGGTTTAATAGAAGGACAAGATATCATGATTCGGCTGGGGTTAAAGTAACCCAAAATGATGGATGGATGGTTTGTGTTAGTTGACAATTGCGAAGGATATTGCAAAAACTGCTAATAGATCTCCTTGTGAAACACCTATGTGGTGCATTCTAAAATAGTACCACTAGATATGAGTGCTAGAAAAATAGGAACTGGAAGCCTGGAAAGGATAAATATTATATTAGTATGACTCTCATCCCTAGTAGAGAGATATTGCTAGGCAACCCGAAGAGCTAGTGGATGGAGCAAAGGGGGGTTAAAAGCAAAAGAATATCTTTTTAAAGTTTTCAGAATAAAGTGACAGATATAAAGGTTAACAGGAAATAAGAAAAGAGCTAATGAAGTATTAAGAGTAAGATATGATACATGGATGGCAACGGTAGGTAAAAAAGATAACGGTATTACAGAGTCTATTGTCATATAAAGGAAAAGACGAGAGGTGACAGACCATGAGACAACAAAAGAGTATAGGCCATAAATTCGTATCCTTACTTCGAGAAATAAGCTCGTGACTCCAAGACAACTACCAGAAGGAAAAGTTAGACCCCAGAATAATAGGAATCAGTATGGGCTGGTGAACAAGATAAACTAAACGTTAATCAGGGACTGAGTGATTGGTTAATACTCGGCATCATGAGAGTTTCAAATTTCGTTCTCGCAATAATAAAATAGACAACAGAACAAGATTCATAAGAAATTCAGAGAATGGTCATTCACCATTGCGAGTAAGGAATTTCTTTATCCTTGGCATAGAAGGATTACCAAAAGGTGAGTAAGGGTCATCGTTGATGTGAAAGGACGCCAAAGATGAAGAGGTAAAACATCTATAGGTAGGTCATCGTAACTCCAACTCTTAGTACTCCCTTAAAGGAGGAATATAGAGTGATGTGGCATTAAGTCAGAACTAAGTGGTTCTAATAATTATGAAATGATAAAGGAAGAACGTAATTAAACGAAAAAGGGATGAGATTGCACTTATTCAAAGCCTACAGATATGCTACGATATCAGAGCATTATGCAAACATGACGTCAAGGAGAGGAAGTAAGGGTTCCTACCCGAGATATTATTGATTAATAAGGAGCCAATGCGAGAAGTAAGTTAAGACAAAGGAAAGAACCCAAGAAAGATTTCACGGAATATTGATACGGTAATGGGCCAACAAGTAGTTAGTAGTCGAATCAGGAATAGCTTAGCTATGGCTAGAGAAGAGGATACAAACAAATTAACATACCACGCAAGATAAACATAGGGAACCCCAATATGGGGAATTCAGCCTCAAAGTTATGACATTGTGATCGTTGAAATATATCCATATAGGAGTAGGGAAGTTTAAAAGGTACCGTATGAGTGTTACGGAAATAAAAGAGAGTACTACTGTGAAGACAATTAAAATATTAGTTCAGAGGTAACCCTACAAGAACAAGGGCGTGGAGATAAATAACTACGGGTAATTATAAGCGATGAAGAACATCAAAAATTTAGTCAGGCATAGGATGTGAAAAGCTCGCAGCCTTACAAGAGTCAGAGGATCTCCCCTCCCCCCAGTACCACAAGGAAAGACTAGTTGAGGAAATAAGGAAGAAGGCTTCAACAAAAGCACAGTGACCTGAGGAGAAATGGTCATGCAAAATAAGTCTTACAATAAAAATTGTATGCACTCCAAAAGAAAGTGGCACCTACCAAGGTTAATGAACGGGGAGAAAAATCGAAGGTAATATTCGAGACCATATGAGTTGCACAAAAATTCGGGCATGCGTGGGAACTAGGATAAGTTAAGTATACACGCAACAAGGGGCAGAAAGACCAGGAAAAGTAATTGTATACGTTTAAAGGAAGCTGAGATGGAACGAAATGAATTATTCGATCAGTAATACAGAATTAGTATAATATGGATACACTCAAGATTTTGGAGTATTATCCATGTAGCATATATGTTGACAATCATATAGCCGTAGAAGACTCTGCCATAAGTTAAAAGAAAGAATTGATCCTAGAGAATAGACAAAGGATTGAGTTGTTAGAAGATTGTATGATGGATACTCCCTAACGCCCATGAAAGGATAAAATAATGACTAATTCCAGGAGCTGCAGATCGAAATATAGCTTAAGCCTACATAAATACTGATTAGAAAGAAGAGGAAACTAAAGAGTTACGCCAAATAAGTAAACTAGGAGTCTGATTATTGGACCCAGAAAATTATAGACTTCATGATTAAGGACATGGAATAATCTCTCTTAATATCAGATGTACATGAGAGATATTATAGTAGCTATATCCGATAATTGCTCTATGATAAGCCAGTTAGAAGAAGTACCAGCCTCATAAGAAGACAATATGAATCTCCCACCGAATTGTATATGCCTAGAGGTGCAAGTATTATGATAGAGCTTCAAGTTGTGAACATGAATTACACCTATGTGGAAGGGAGGTCATGGAAGAGATAAAAGATATGGTGCAAGATTTTATTGTATTAATGGTAAAGGTGAACGACGTATGAGACACTCAAATGTAGAAGGTTGTGAATAGTCTATATTCCTAATAAAGGGCTAGAAGCACGGGAGTCCAGTGTCCATATAAGGTTAGTCACATTGGGATGCTATAAAGTACGGTTATGGAAGTATAGTATGACGCCTAAGTGGATCAATCTAATTACTCCAGATGTCCTTGATAAGACATGAGCCGTAGTGGCAATGTTACATAAGAGATCAAGTTATTTGTGGTAGATGATACATCAACATTAAGGTGAATCAATAGTGGATGGACAATAGTCAGAAAGTATGAGGTGATATTAGGGCGCCATTCTAAGATGAACAAGTAATGAGGAAGCGTTAAAGGACTTAGATTTATACCTATGAGATAAGCAATAAAAGTAACCTGGAGTTCGGTAGTAGACCTCAGTAACAATAAATTGAAGTAAGAGTTATGGTATAGTATGACCTTCTTACATGCAATAAAGACATACATATGGATAATCGGGTCCATGAAATAAGGTATAACAATATTCGTAAGTTCAACAAAGTACCGAGCAAAGAACTTTAGTATACCTACAGATGCCAGAGGGAAATTTTATCAAGCTCTGTATATATTTACAAAGTAAGACAATGTACGGTAAATCCGGGGGCCCAGATTCCCCGACATAGGGCTATCTCACGGTCATGACCTTCTAAGCTCGAAGATAAGGTCAAGACTCACCCTCAGGGTTCGCCTCAAACTGATTCGGAAAGTGTTGCATTTTGACTAATACAACAGGCTATAACAAGCAAGGGGGAAGTTCTTGAATCACACGACTCGACCTTACAAAGGCCGGCCAATACAGAGCCTGTGCTAAGGCATCACATCAAGCCATTCCATCTCCGTACTTTACGTTTTGTCTCCACATGTTTATGATCGAGTCACTCCTCCTATATAAAGGGGGCTCGCCCTACCTTGTAAAGCAGGTTGCTCCATTTCTCCATAAGTGCAGTAATATCTTTCTCTCTTTTTTCTTCTAAGTCATTTGTTCTTATTGGCCCGAGGCCACCTCGCATCCATTGATTTCTTATTTGTTCTGCCCATCTAGCTATACATTGTCCATAAAAGCCTTATTTAATTGTATTTCTGCTTGTTATCCCTTCCCCGACTGTCCTCGATAGCTTGATCCTAGCTCAAGCCTCGGCCCCGAGGCCTCCATCGATCTGCTCCGCGCTCGGGAAACAGGCCCCTTTGGTTTTCTTACTACTTTGTCTTAGCTCGTATCTTATCTTTACACTTAGCATTTCTAGCATCGACTTCCCTAATAACTAGCTCGAGAATAGATCACGTATTTTTAGAATCCCATTTACAAATTTAATTGTTGTTACCATTTTCACGGTAAACAGTTTGGCGCCCACCGGGGGGCTAAATATAATAGTGATTATTTTCTTGCTAGTTTCATCACCCAAATGCACGTTATCTCTAACACTTCTTGTTGCCCGAGATCTTCCCTTTCAGGGTAGAACGCCTGGCCAAGCTGGTGAAATGGAAAACCGAGACCTCAAAAGCCACAGGGAAATGGACACACCCGATCTAAAGTTTAAGGCCTCCCCGGTTTCAATACAAGCGAAATGGAGGGGCTCCCAACATAGCATCCACATGATTATCGGAGGAAATAGCGACCTCCAAGGACATGTGTCCAAACGAATAAAAATATCTGCTACAGAATAGGGATAAGCGCGAAAACGCTTATCCAAAGAAACTCTCATATTCGCCGAGGAAGACCTCGAGGCCATGGGGAACCGCACAACAACACGCTGGTGATCTCATTTCTCTTAAATAATACAAGGATAAAGCGTGTGCTTGTGGACCCGGGCAGTTCGGCTAACATAATCAGGTCAGAAGTAGTTGAACAACCGGGGCTACTCAAGCAAGTCATCCCCGTCCCCCGAGTCCTCCAAGGTTTCAATATGGTCGTGGAAGAACCGAAAGGAGAAATCATCCTCCCGATCAACACGTTTGGCACGACCCAGAGCACCGACTTTCAGGTCATTGACGACAACATGAGGTACAACGCCTTACTTGGCAGACCTTGGATACACAACATAAGGGCAGTTCCCTCGACCTTGCACAAAGTAATAAGGTTCCCCACAAGATATGGAATCACAACGATACATGGAGAACAGCGGTCAGCAAGGGAGATGTTCGTGGTCCACCATGAGACGTCGACCCCCACAAACTCAGTCTTAAAAGAGGAAAGAACCGCACAGACTCTATGAGACGTCGAGGAAGATTTCTTCCCCCCCCCCTTCGAAATTTCGTCGCTCCCGAAGAATCAGATGCGACCAAGTCAATGATCGAGGAGCTAGAGTAGACTGTTCTGACCGAGAACATCCCAGATCGCAAGGTATACTGGGAACGGGGCTGACCCCCAAACTCCGGACAAGGTTTATTCAATTTCTTAGTAATAACATCGACTGTGTCCCACCTAGACATGGCAGGTATCCCTCCAGAAATAACCTCCCATCACTTGAGCGTCGACCCCAAATTCAAACCCATAAAGTAGAAGAGGAGACCGCAGTCCGAGGTAAAACATGCCTTTATCAAAGAGGAGGTAGCGAAACTTCTTAAAATCGGATCCATCAGGGAGGTAAAGTATCAAGAATGGCTAGCTAACGTAGTAGTAGTACAAAGAAAGGGGAATAAGCTAATAATGTGCGTAGATTATAAAGATTTAAATAAAGCATGCCCCAAAGATTCCTTCTTGTTGCTTAATATTGATTGTCTGATCGATGCCACAGCCGGCCACTAGACCCTCACCTTCCTCGATGCCTACTCGGGGTATAATCAGATCTAGATGAACCCCAAGGATAGGTAAAAGACCTAGTTCATTGCAAAATATGGTACATACTGCTATAACATAATGCCCTTGGGGCTAAAAAATGCAGGAGCGACGTACCAATGCCTAGTTAATAAAATGTTTGAGCATCAAATAGGGAAGCAAATGGAAGTATACATTGATGATATGCTAGTTAAATCCCTACGCGCAGAGGACCATCTAACCCATTTGTAGGAAACTTTCAACATCCTCAGAAGCTACAACATGAAGCTGAATTCTAAAAACTGCGCCTTTGGCGTAGTCTCAGGCAAATTCCTGGGTTTCATGGTCTCAAACAGGGGGATCGAGATCAACCCCGACAAAATAAAGTCCACCAAAGAAATCATAGTGGTAAACAACATAAAATCCATCCAACGACTGACTGGGCGGATCGTTGCCCTGGGAAGATTCATATCAAGGTCGTCAGACAAAAGCCATCACTTCTTTATCCTACTCAAAAGAAAGAGCTACTTCGAATGGAATCTAGAATTCCAACGCACCCTAGAAGAACTGAAACAGTACCTATCTAGCACGCCTTTGCTGCACACGCCCAAGGAGGATGAAACGCTGTATCTATACCTGGCCATGTCCGAA
The DNA here is from genome assembly GCF_000715075.1 of Nicotiana tabacum. NCBI lineage: Eukaryota > Viridiplantae > Streptophyta > Magnoliopsida > Solanales > Solanaceae > Nicotiana > Nicotiana tabacum. The sequence continues at coordinate 17,480 of NW_027438715.1, read as the reverse complement.
ATAGTAGTGAGCGGTGTATTAGTCCGAGAAGAGCAATGTACGCAATTTTTTGTGTATTATGTAGGTCGAACCTTAGGGACGCCGAAACCAGGTACCCCCATCTAAAAATATTGGCACTCACACTAATAAGCGCTTCACGCAAGCTATAGACTTACTTTCAGTGCCACCGCATTTGCGTCCTATCAACCTATCCCCTCCGGAGCGTACTGCACAAACCTGAGTTGTCGGGTCGACTGGACAAATGGGCCATTGAGCTCGGAGGGTATGATATTGAGTATCAACCTCAAACGGCCATTAAATCCCAAATCCTAGCGGATTTCGTGGCCGATTGATTGCCATCCCTCGTCCTCGAGGTAGAGAAAGCACTTTTACTAAAGTCAGGTACGTCCTCCGGGGTGTGGACCATGTTCATAGATGGTGCCACGAACGTTAGAGGATCCGGACTCGGTATAGTCCTAAAACCGCACATCGGTGGCATGATCCGACAATCCATAAAACTGCAAATCTATTTAACAACAAAGCCGAGCATAAGGCTTTGATTGCAGGTTTGGAGTTTGCCAAGGGCTTGGGGGCCAAGGTCATCGAGGAAAAATACGATTCGCTCCTCGTGGTAAGTCAGGTAAATGGGAGCTACGAAGCCCGGAAAGACAGAATGCAGAGTTACATGGATAAGATCCAAGTCACCTTGTGTCGCTTCAAGGAATGGACCTTTATCCATGTACCCCGAGAGTAGAACAGCGAGGCTGATGACCTGGCGAACCTGGTATCGTCCGCCGAGGAGAAAGACCTGCTCCCCGGGGCTATGGTCCAATTAATCAAGTCCGTGGTTGAGGAAGATCACGCAGAAATCAGCTCCACCAGCCTGACATGAGATTGGATAAACAGATACATCGCTTATCTGAAGGACGGGAAACTACCCCGCCGATCCAAAAGAATCAAGAGCCTTACGAACCAAAGCGGCCCGGTTCTCGCTCGACGAAAATAGGGCCCTGTACATGAGAACATTCGTCGACCCCTAGCAGTATGTCTAGGACCAAGTGATACGGATTACGTGCTCCGAGAGATCCATGAAGGCACCTATGGAAACTACTCCAGGCCAGACTCCCTAGTCAGAAAGGTAATCAGAGCAGGTTACTACTGGGATAGCATAGAGAGGGATGCCAATGAGTTCATCCAGAGATGCGACAAGTGTCAAAGATTCGCCCCTATGATTCACCAACCCAGCGAACATCTACATTCCGTCCTATCACCATGGCTATTTCTGAAATAGGGAATGGACATCGTTGGCCCTTTACCAACGGTACTAGATAAAGCTAGATTCATTCTGTTTATGACTGATTACTTTTCAAAATGGGTAGAAGCGTAGGCCTTCGAAAAAATAAGAGAGAAGGAAGTCATCAACTTTATATGGGAACACGTCATATGTCAGTTCGGAATACCGTCCGAAATAACATGCGACAACGGGAGACAATTCATTGGGAGCAAGGTAACACAGTTCCTTGAGGACAACAAAATAAATGGTGATACCATCTGTGAACGAACGGTCAGGGTGAATCCACAAATAATACCATCATTCAAAACTTGAAGAAGAAATTAGAAAGCACCAAGGGAAAATGGCGAGAAACTCTACTCGAGATACCGTGGGCATATCGGACAACTTCAAAATCAAGTGCAGGGGAAACACCTTTCTCTCTAGTATACGGCGTTGAAGCATTAATACCAGTAGAGATCAGGGAACCGAGTACTAGATTCTGGCATACCAGCGAAGGGTCAAATCATGAGGCCATGGCAACAACCCTCGAACTGCTCGACGAGAGATGGGAGGCCTCGCTGGTTCGGATGGCTGCCCAGAAGTAGGAAATAGAAAGATACTACAATAGGAGAACGAACCTCCAATACTTCGGCATCAGAGACTTGGTCCTAAGGAAGGTTACTCTCAACACCCAAAATCCTAATAATAGGAAACTATGCCAGAATTGGGAAGGGTCGTACCATGTCCTTGGGATAGTTGGCAAAGGCTCCTATAAGATTGGCACCATGTAATGCGAGCAACTCTCGAGCAACTGGAATGTGTCGATGCTCAAGCTATATTACTGTTAGGGCCTCCGATCATGAAACCTCCACGGGAGCCCCCGAGCAAGCATCGCCCTCTCTTCCCCGCGAACAGACTTTTATCCTGAAATGGGTTTCTTGCTGACATGACTTTTCTAACAAGACAACACACCAGGCCAAGTAGTCTAAGGATCCATGCCCACACGGGCCGAGCTCATGGCAACAAAACAATATGTATTTACAGCATGTATCTACGCCAAGTAATAAAGAATATTTTTTTGGCGTTTCGCACTTCGAGAAAGACTATTTCGACGCATTCGCGGCAAATGCATCCCCATCAAATGGGTCCCGAAATACTCGGAGACTTAATTCGGCAACTTGCATGCCCTCAAGGTCAGAACTCCAGGCTCAACGATCCCTGGAAGGCAATTCCGAGATCACGAGAAGCTGTTTTCAAGCTTAAACAAACTCGATGACTCGGAGGCTGGTATCAATCTCCATACAATAGGAAAGATCTGAAACTGTAAGACCGTATCCGGCAACCTCGACATGACCAGATCTACTCTAAAAAACTATATGACCTCAACAGGCATGAAAATCCCGATATTTAGGCTATACATCGCATTTGTAAGAATCCCTAAAGGGCATACCCTCGATGTAGATGCCTAAACTATCACTAGGGATGAAAAATGGCTATGGCCAAACGCATACGACTACGCTTGAAACGACTGATACAACCCAAATAACATGGCTTAGGGACGCCTGACTATTGCTAAAAAATCGCAGGCCATTACTCCGATATACTTCGAAAAGAACCGATTAAAACAGGCTTCCCTCCACAGGCAAAAATGAGCTCCGACAAAGTCGGCTTCAAAATGCAAGAGCATCGATCTACTCGACTTACGAGCTATGAACCTTACGAGGTGCTCGAAACACCGCCGACAAAGACTTGATATCGAGGTTCCTTTGGAACCGATGGCGGGTCAGGCCAAAATTCTACAAAAAGACCTTAATGAGCGGATACAAAGCCAACACAAAGCCCACGGGCAAAAAACAATGTAAGAGCCATTGTCGCCAGCTAAGCAAGCCTACGGGCTGCATATTGAAATGTCTCTACGAGCAAACAACATAAGAGCCATTGTCGCCAACCAAAAATTTCAGATAATTCGAGGGTCAATTACGGCTCGGGACGTAATGCGACCAGGAGACTAGGCCTGAAAATTTCCAAACACCCAGGGGGGGGAAATGAGAAGACACTATCGCCAACCAGAAATTTAAGGTAATTCGAGGGTCCATTACAACTCAGATCGCAACGCGACCCAAAGACTGGGCACAAAAATTGCCAAACACCCAAGGGCGGGAAATGAGAAGACACTATCGCCAACCAGAAATTTAAGGTAATTCGAGCACCAATTATAGCTCGGATCGCAATGCAACCCGCTGACTGGGCCCGAAAATTGTAATATGCCTAAGGACACGGCATAAATGCCACTACCACCGACCAAGGAATCAGGAAAACTCAAGGGTTGATTACAGCTCGAATCGCGACGCGACTCGAAGACTGGACCCGAAAATAATTAAGCTACAAAAAGCCTAAGGGCACGGCATAAATCCCATATCAACTGGCCTACGCAGGCCGTAAAGTAACATCGCGACTCCAATATTCACTCGCCAAAATTGGAGGATAAATCCACATGGTTCTTCCCTATATATACGCCAAAATAAAAGTGTTGTATGCAGACTGGGAGATCAACAGGAAAAACCAACATAGTCTAAATCTATCGCCAGATTAGCAGCCTCAAAGGTTACATCCAGGCATTCACGGATCCTCTACCGGTCCCTTCTCGACAACGTCCCCTCTCTCCGGGGACTCACACCCATTTTTAACACCACTCGAGTTGCCTTCCAATGTGCCCTCGATGGTCAAACATTGAAGGTCCGGTCGAACATGGTCTGCGGCTCGAGGAAAAACTGGGTCTGCCCCCTCAATGGTCCTCTCAACACAAGAATCTTCAGCGACCGCGCCCTCTCCATGTAAAGATTCAAGTGCCTCGGCCTCGGCTCTGATCCAAAGCAGTGCAGCCACCAGCCCAAAATGATGACTCCTGTACTTGCCACTATCCTCCATTGCATCCTGAAGATGACGCTCAATCAAGGTGACTCTCCTCCTAAGGTTATCCCTTTTCGAGATCGCGCCGTCCACACGACGACCGAGCTCGAAGATTTAAGCATCCTTGGCCCGAAGCACCCCCTCAGTAAAAGTTTCTCCTTCTCAAACTACATGAATCCGGGTCCAAGGGGTTAGAAACAATAAAATCCCGCAGAAACTCAAATAGTAATCAGAATGAGGGATAAATAACCTGTTCGGTTAAGAAGGCTTTCTCATGTTCCCAGCGGCTCACCTCGTCCTGATACTGGGCGAAGGCCTGATTATAAAGTGCTTTGACCTAAAATCACGTGAAAAGGTCAAGAGAATGAAGATCGGAGCGGCCCGAAACAACTAATAAAGACATGTGAAGTTATAGGAGAAGTTACCCGCTCACAAAGCCTACTTATCTGACCAAAAATAAAGGAGGCGGTGACACCTGAGCTACCCTGTACAACGGTCGCGGGTTTCCCGAGGGAGTCTCCGCCTTAAATCAGCGCTCCCTCCTCGGAAAGTTCCCGGCGAGGCTCGTCTTGCAATTCGGGGGATGGAAGCAGTTCCCCTTCTAAAGAATCAACAATAACCATCGGGCTTGCAGGGTCAGGCAGAATTTCCACCCCTTGCTCATCCCGATTCTCCAATCGAGGTTCCTCCAGATCGCCTGCTGAGGGCGTCCTAGCTCGAGAAGGATTCTGGCCACCCACCGAGTCAAGGCCAGTGCCCGATAGCCCATCCATTGCCTCGCCACCATAAGGACGGGTCGCGTCAACATCAGACTCCTATCTAGAAGTATTTGTCCCTTCAGCCCGAGGGGCAACCAATCTCGAAAGACCTTCTAGGGGTGCCGAGAAGTTGCTTTCCCCCTCTCCTTCAGCACGAGAATTTTTTACTGCCTTAGAGGATGGGACTGGTGAATCAACTTTGGACTTCTCCACTTTGGACCTTTTGATCTTAGGTGGCTCGGCCGACACGCCCCTTTGCCTTTTCTTCTCCTCTCCAGGTATCGGGACATCCCCTCCATCATGCGGCACCTCCCTTGTCAGTAATATTCCTCCCAGGCCTGCATAGATGTGGAGGTCAAATGCGCAAAAAGGACAGAGACGCTGGCAGCAAGCCGCGCCAAAAAACGCGGATGCATCAAAGCTCGAAAATCACCATGGTCTTTTACTTCACCGGGCCCGAGATAAATCCCGCTACATGTGATTGTTGTACAGGCAAATTGAGTACAAACGGCCGACCCAACTCTGAATATCCGGCACCGCTCTAGGATAGATAGCTATGGCTAAAAAACAAAGGGAAAGAAATGATGGAATCAGGGACATAAAGAGAAAACATCAAAGGGAAAAAAAGCCCTGCATTCACTTACGCCCGGCATTCCACATCTCAGGAAACGACATCCCTTCCACCGGGATCAAATCAGACGTACTCACCCGGACGAACCGACACAACCATTCGTCATCCCCAAATTCCTCGGTACATGCAAAAAGGGATCTCGGGGCTCGACAACGAAGCCTAATTAATCCCACGCAAAGGAGATGAGGACTATACATCCAGATCAAATGATTCAGAGTGAAGAGCATTCCCTCCACCACAACCGAGTAATGCCTAATCATTTATACCACACACTAGAATGAAGGATGAATCTGACCTAAAGTCACCTGGTAACTCCGGAAAAAATCAAGAATCACTAGGTCAATCGAGGGCAAAGACGGTCCCGTCGGCCCCAAAGTGAATGGATAGGTGTACACGCTCAGAAAACCGGCTCTATGAGCAGTGATGTCTTCATCCTATGCCGGAATCTCCACAAGCACGGCATCCCCCCCAGCAACAATTGTCCCTCACTCTCTCGACATCCGTTATGGAGCAGACATATTGAGTTACTGGCTCGCGGCTTCCTAACTTCGAGGAGGGTCTCTCAACCCTGAAATCTGATGTCATCGCAAGAGGCCCTGAGACACATTCCTCGATGCGAGGCAGAGCAGTCACTTCACCTTAGGAGTTGAAGTATTCGCCATCCTTGAGAAAGTCGAAGAGTAGAAGAAAGGGAGGGGAGTCACGCTCCTAAAAAGAGAAGCAAAAGTCAAGGGAAAACAAACTTCACTAAAGGGTTCTGGATGCAAGATAATAATTGAAAGGGGAGAGGCGAATATTTATAAGAACGTCGTGGTTACATTAAAGGAGGCCAACCGCCGCGATCAATGCTGAAATCTATAGTAATGACGCACATTGCACGCTCTGGCGGCCCATAGCCGCTCACAAGGATGCCAGAGGAAGCAAGAGTTCAGAACCGTTTCTCATCGCTTTGCGTCGCCCTTACTCTGAGAAATGCGGAGACTATCTACGTATGGTAAATCTGGGGTCCCGGATTCCCCGACATAGGGATATCTCGTATTCATGACCTTCTAAGCTCGAAGATAAGGTCAAGACTCATCCTCGGGGTGCGCCTCAAACTGATCTGGAAAGTGTTGCATTTCGACTAATACAGCAGGCTGTAACAAGCAATGGGGAAGTTCCCGAATCACACAACTCGACCTGAGGTCGGCCTATCCAGAGCCTGTGCTGAGGCATCACATCAAGCCATCCCATCTCCGTACTCTACATTTTGTCTCCACACGTTTATGATCGAGTCTCTCCTTCTATATAAAGGGGGCTCGCCCTACCCTGTAAAGTAGGTTGCTCCATTTCTCCACAAGTGCAGTAATATATTTCTCTCTTTCTTTTATTCTAAGTCAGTTGTTCTTATTGGCCCGAGGCCACCTGGCATCTTTTGTTTTCTTATTTTTTCTGCCCGTCTAGCAATACGTTAGCCATAAAGAGCCTTACTTAATCGTATTTCTTCTTGTTATCCCCTCCCAGACTGTCCCCGATAGCTCGATCCCGGCTCAAGCCTCAGCCCTAAGGCCTTCATCGATCTGCTCCGCGCTTGGGCAACAGGCCCCTTCGGTTTGCTTACTGCTTCATCTTAGCTTGTATATTATCTTTACACTTAGTATTTCTGGCATCGACTGCCCTAAAAACTCGCTCGGGAATAGATCACGTATTTTTAGAATCCTATTTACAAATTTAATTGTTGTTATCATTTTCACGGTAAACAAAGGCCTAGAGACTGGCTAAAACCTGGAGTAAAGGAAAAAGAAGAGTCACGTAGGCACACATATAAAGTTAAGGATGCATGATAGAAGGTAGCAATAGTTACAAAATTAGAAGGATTTTGAATACAAGTCGTAGTGTGACAATGAGGCTTAAAGGAGGGGAATGCCCTAGCCTTTGGATTTATTCGCAAAATAATTGCCTAGATAGCAAGGATAGTAATAAAGTATTTGGAGGACATAAGTGATGAAAACGATAAGTGCATCAGTCAACATTCGAGGACGAATGTTCCAAAGGGGGAATGATATCACATGCCATATTTTCGTACGCGAAAGTATGCCACAAATAAATTGATGAAAGATCGGGAATGAGATTATTATAAGATTATAAGAATTTTATGGCTATTTTATAACAAGCGATCAGTAAGTGTCAAGAAGGATAAAAAGTACACGAATTAAAGAAAACGAGTTTCGTTGAAGGTTGCCGATTTGGAATAAAATATGGGTCGAGCGATAACACCCGATAATTATGGACTAGTACCATGCAAGGAACCATATGACCATAGTAGTACGATATATAAAGTATATTAAAAATAAATAGAATAATTAGTTAATAATTATGCAGGTAATTAGTTAATTACTGGGTAACGGGATATTACATAGTTAATTAATAATTACTTGTTGGGTAATTGATGTTTTGATAAAGATTAAACTCAAAACGTGGCAGCAAGCCACTCTTAATCAAATGACTCTTAGTCATTGATTGATTAGGTGGCAAACAAATACAAACTACCTTACTCTTAGTCATTGTTGACTAATCATCTCTAACACCTTGCAAGAAATTTAGACGGATTTGTTATTGCAAAAGGATTTTGCATATTTCTTGGATGGACTTCAATAAAGCATTGGAAAATTCCTCCAATTTTTTCAACAAAATTTTTTTCAACGAGAATTATTACCACCTTTGCAACGTAAAATTTTGTTGTTTAAAAAGAGTACGGTGCAACCTTTTCGAAGAATATCATGCGGATTTTTCCCTACTCCAGGTATGTTAAGGCTATCCCTTCTTTGTTTTAGCATGATCTACGACAAACGAAACGAGCAAATGCTTTTATAAATAAATCTATTCATAGAAATAATAGGGGTGTCTATATTATTGATTCCATATGTGAATTATTATTATATCTTCTGTTCATGGGTCTCAGAAAAATACGCATTTCATAAAGTTTATTCGAAAGACATATTGATTTTTATGGCATTCCGAGAAAATCTTATTAATGTATTTCTTATGCATTTCATGCATTTATACATGTTCATTGACCCATGGCCATATGGAATTATATACGTGTATATATATGTATATATATGTAAATGAGATACGGGAAAGGTTATGGCGTTATATATGCCCCACCACCTGATCAGTTTGTATACGTTGCGGATTTGGCCCACAGCAGCCAAGATGATATGATAGGGATGCCCTCAGAGGCTTGACGATGTTATGAACACATGTACCTATGCACGACATGACATTCATACGTATATGCTTGAAACTAAAAGTATTTCATGATTTACAGAGTTATCCAGGCTTACAGGTTAAGTCATTTACTTTATATTTCTTCCATGTCTTTTATGTACTTATTTATGTGCCTTACATACTTTATATATTATTCGTACTAATGTGCCTTTTGCCTGGGGACGCTACGTTTATGCCAGCAGGTGTTGATAGACAAGTTGAGAATCCTCCAAGTAGGCGATCGGCTCAGCGAAAGATGTTGGTGCACTCTATTTGCTCTGGAGTTGCTTGTTTGGTCAGTATGATTTAGATGTGTATTGTTTCGTATGGAGGGGCTCTGTGCCGACCTTTATGACAATTATGTATCCTTAGAGGCTTATAGATAGATGTTATGTAGGTAAAAGATTGTATGGACTTGTTGGCCTATGTTCAATATACGAGTGGTTATTTTGGTCTTAGAGCCCCATACGTCTTATGTATAAGTTGGTATTACATGTTGTATTCTACCTATTTCATGGCAGCCTCTCCATCTCAGTTATCTATGATAGTATGATACGAACATATACATTATGTTGGTACTCGATTGAATAAGGTACTGGGTGCCCATCGCGGCCTTTCGATTTGGGTCATGACAATTTCAACATGTAAGTAGAAAAGAAGATACAAGTAAACTAATATTGTATGCCACGCTATGCATAGCATTGTTCATTAGACACTCCCCAGAAAGAGAGCTCATTTTCTTCTAGTCTTTCTCTATAGCCAGTGGCTTCAGATAGTTCGCAAGCTCTAACCGCTTAGATAAAAGATGGCACTCGTTCAAAACTGAAGGAGTGGCACTTCACCTCCAACGAGGATCTGGGGAATGGGGTGACTAATCATGCCCCAAGTTCCTTTGGTAAGGAGAGCGAGGAGGATAAATGTCCTATTGTTTTTCAGATGGTAACGATTGAGGAGATGTAGTTGTTGCTGGTGGTTAATGAGCACCTGTTGTCAATGGGCATGAAACCATCGGTGTGGAAGGTAAAGAAGCAACAATTTTAGAAGAAGTGATAGGGGTTATTTGCTTAGTGGTCGGAGACAGACGAGGCCCAAGATCCAAACTCCTTGGACCAAAAGCTGTAATGGGGGGTCGGGAAATGAGAATCACTATTCTTTACCAGGTCCATCTCACCCCAAAGTGCTTGAGTTTCTTCTGTGGTTGGGTTTGAAGATCTCCCGATTGAGTGATCTCGTCCAAGTCACACCTCTATTCAAGGTTATGAAACAGTCGATGCAATAGTAATACCTTACAAGGAGTTGGGGTCGATTTTCCACAGGGGTAATGAACGGGACTTAGGAGTATATATTATAGTGAATGAGCTTGAACTATCTCAAATTGTACTTCAACAAACATTGATTGTTTCTAAGTCTAATTTAAACTAAGATTGCAAGATGAAAAATTGAAAACTAAGAAATTGTTTTTGTTTTTGTTTTTCAAATGATGTAAAAGGCCTAGGGTTATGACCTTTACCTAGGTGTTTGTCTAACGGGTTGTAAACTTTAAAACAAAAATATTGGTCGGGGTGTAATATAGATATCAACACTCGAGTACCAACTCAATACCTTTCGGTTAGAGAGTGATTTTGCCTAATTTGACTTTCTCTAGTCCAAATGGGTATTGAACACAACAGTTGATAAAAAGCTCAACTCGGGTTTTACTATCTCTAGATTCAACTCTTTAATTAGGATTATCAATCTCTTGATTTACCCCAATTTCTTGTTAGCCAAGTTTTTCTAGACTAAGTCCCTCGTTTTCAAGTAAAGACAAAGTCAAATAGGCATGAACTAATATTTGCAACTATTAATTCTACAATTAAAAGCAAGAACAAGGCTAAATAGTATACACCCAACCATAAACAAGCAATAAATCAAACACCCATTAAGTTTACACTCTAGGGTTGGGTCACAACCCTAGTGAAAATCTAGCTACTCATGCTTAAAATAGAAGAAATAGAAGAAGAGACATTAATTAAACCCGTATTAATAACTGAAAATAATGAAATCAATATTCAAAAACATCAAAATAGCAAAAATTACTAAAGAGTGTAAAGAAAAACGTCTATTGTGGCAAATTATGTCAAAACTTAACCTAAAATAGTGAAAGTATTCTATTTATACAAAGCTGGAATTTTCGGACAAAAATACCCTTTCAGAGGTTATGCAGCCACACAATTCCATGTGTGGTCCGCACTTTGCTTCAGCCTGATAGGATTGGAATCTTGTGGCCGCACAATTCTGAATTGTGGCCGCATCTCTCTCATTTTACGGTCCGCACATTTCTGAGTGCGGCTGTACATGGATTTTTTGCGGACCACACTAATGCAACTGCGGCCGCATAGCTGATCTTCTGCGACCGCATAGCTGATCTTCTGTGACCGCACATTAATTGTGCGATCTGCACTTCCATTGAACTTGATTTGCAAACTCTCTAAACCTTTTCTCTTGCCTAGCTTTTGCGGCCGCACATTTCATGTGCGGACCCCACTTTGCACTTGTCTGTGATAGGAATTTCATCCAATATTCTTGCAATTAAGCACATTTCATCAGTTTTCGGGAACACAATTAAATGCTTTTTGACTATAACGAAAGCTAAAAGGCGCTAATTAGTAGTCAAAATCCCCAGTTATCAACTCCGCCAAACTGAAGCATTTGCTCTTCCTCGAGCGAATAAGGTAATTCGCACCTCCACGAGTTAAGAGCTATTCTAGCTAACAAAAAATGCATCAATCACACATCATTTGGGACCAACAATTACCCACAACACATATGAATTATCAACAAGGCAATGATTTGAACTTTTAAGCACAAATAGTTCCAATGTGACACTTGTGCATCAATTGTTGACTTTATTCATTAAGGAAGCTCTGTCTTTCATGTAGGTCATTGTGGATCCCAAACTCCTCATCCTCTACTATCCGTTATCATATCTGACTTAGCAATGTAGCACTCAATTCAAAGGTTTGTTTAAGGTACGCTCATCTCTTTCAAAAGAATACTGCAGGTACGGCTCTAAGTACCATAGGCTTTCCCCTCAAGTAGATCACCACTAATATAAGCTCACTCAGCTTGAAATCACGTAGCTTTTTTGGAATGTAATGAAGGCTTTTGGGCTAATGTTTGATATGTTATACTAGAACGGTTTCATATTTCCTTAAGCACTCCATTTTCTGTTATCGACTCATGTTTTGCCAACTCTTTGAGGCTTTTTCTTTTACTTAAGGGAACTAGGGAGACTTAGAATCACTTTCTCTGAGTCATGATATTTATTTTATCATTCTTCGCTTTCTCCATGCTTTGCATCACTACTATTTCTTTGAATCCCTTTAACTCTTCAACTTATTCAGTTTCTTTTTACATTTTATATTTGTTCTTTCTTTCCTTTTCTTTGTTTTTTTTTCTTTTTGTGCCTTGATACCTTTTTAAACTCCTCGTTTCACTCCCAAACTTATGTATTAGCCAATTATTTCTCAAGAGTGTAAAGGAAATCTCGGGTGCCAAGAGAGGGTCACTACAAAATGGGTAAAGGCTTGTAACATTGTTATAAAATGAGAAAGGTTTTAGGTTTAGATGGGTTGACTAAGGATAACAACATGTGCACGGCAAAATCGGAGAGCCCAATTTTTCATCATAATGATTCCCCTTAAGCATACTTCGTAAGGCTCGAGACTAGGGTCGAGGTTCACCCTTGAGGGCTGTCAATGCGCAACCTCGGGGCAATGCAGACCAACGATTATACTGGAAAAGAGGGGAGTTCCAAAGGGATGCAGCCAAAGCCGATAAATTTTGTCAGGCTAGTCTTAGGATATTCCGAGCCCGCATCATGACATCAACTAGTTGTCCCATCCCCATTTCTTTATAATAAATGTGTTTGTACTATGTTGGGATTCCCCCTTTTCTATATAAAGGAGGTCCTTGCCATTTGGTAGTTCCTCTAGTTGTTGCTTCAGTGGCTCCACACGAAATATACAAGAACATTCTCTCTACTCTCTAACACATTCTCTTAATATTGTTGCTTCCATTTATTATCTCTTATTCATTATTATTCATCATTTATTGCTTATCATTGGCCATAAAGAGCCTTCATTGATTTCACTATAACTGTTAGCCATACTTCCTTCAAATGGATTGACTGGGAATCTACCTCGAGGCCCCCGAATCGACAAGCTCGAGGCCCCGATTGTTAAACTATCGGTTTGGTTATCACCTTACTTCTTACTCTTATTTCGTTTCTAAGTCTCACATACGTAGCATCAACTGCTTAACAACTAGCATAGAAATAGATCACGTATTTTTAGAGTCCCATAATCGAATTTAATTGTTATTACCATTTTCATGGTGAACACAACATTTGTGAGACATAGAAAATTTCAATATGTTCAGTGAGAGCCTACAATCACTTCTAAGCCAAGCAAAACTTAAAATTTCATCTAGAAACACATCCATGGCAAGTTTTAGACCATTCACACGGGTACTTGGTCTTAGAACAAAAACATCTCATCTCTCACATAGTTGGATTGTTAAAAAGGATAGAGTCGGGGGCCCATAACGACCATATTCAAGACTAAAAATCACTAGTGGTTCAACTAAACCACTCGATGATTGCTTAAGTCAACACAATAGTAAAAAGTTCACTAACTAGAGCGATTTCTTTCCAAAAACTTGTTTTTAATCATAAGCACTTATGTAAGTGTGTTGGTATCAATGAAGCATGTTTGACTCTTTGCGTCTGACTCAGTTAGGTCTTTTTATTTATTATTACTACTATTCTTACCTAAACACCAAAAACAGACTCAATCCATTACGAAGGTTGCCACGCCATCAATCGTTGGGAAGAGTCACCGGTTCACACAAAAACTACCTTTGTAAAGAACCAGGACATTAAGAAACCAAAGGCTTGTTTTCCACTTCAACATAAAAAGAAACTACTAGATTAACAAGAAGCTATTTAGATTAAAGAAGAAGCTACTGAATTAAACATTGACTAACAAGAAAACAAAATGTTATAAGTTTTTACAAATGTTGTTATCCCTAGTCAACCCATTTGAACCTAAAAAGCTACCGATAGAAGATTATATACATAATAAAAAGAAATAGGAAAATTTTATCAGTTTTACAAACCTAATGTTAAGTATCAAATAAACACCAACCCCCCCCCCCTCCCCCCCGAATAAAATTGAACATTGTACCAATCCTTAAAAAATAAGAATAAGGAAGGTAAAGAGTAAAGAGGACTCCCTATGTGGCTGTGTCTATAGCAGCGTCCGCCCTCATCCTCCTCTAACTAGATCTCATCGTCCTCGGCTCTAGGAGTAGCTAGGTTGGTTAACATTTGTCACACTGCCTCAGTAGTGTTTGCAGCCAGGTATGGCTCCCCAAACTGGCTAGCTGGTGCCATTGGTATTGATGGTGCTGTTGGATCTACTGGTGATTCTGGATCTGTCTCCATCAGTATATCAAATGGAAGGTCTATAGCGGCTACTATCTTGTTGACCTCTTCTTTACCTGCTTCCCAAGTTCCTCAATTACTACTCCATGTGCTACCAAAGTGTTCATGATGGTCTGTTGGTTCTCCAAAATCTTCTTCAATGTATCCTCCACTATCGAAGGAATTTGGGGTGCCGGGGTGGATGATTGTGCTGCAATAGCACTAGATAAGTCAAACTGCTTTGCAGTAGTTGTCTGCATCCAGTTGTTGAGGCTCGCTAGTGTCTGGGGGACTCGCAACGTAGATAGTGGATGAGAGTTCATAGGCATCAACCTCATAGTCGAAGTGGAGGGAACTAATGTTGAAGGACTTAAAGAAGGAGGTGGAGGCATGGAAGTTACACTGGTAGAAGGCCATGCTGCTGTAGAAGGCATGTCTACTAACTCTACATATACCACTGAAGGCTCATCACATTGGACTAAGGTAGTAGTCGGCTGACCCTTATTCTTCAGGCTCCTTAGGTCCTTCAGAGAATACCAAGTGAAAGGCTTCTTTGCCCGAACCTTTGTGTCATAACTCTTCGGATTTACCCTGCATCCGTAAGGTACTCCGTGATAGTGTTGGGATACGGGTAGAAGCTATCACATTGCTACCCAACCAAATACATGTTGGCTGATATCAGGTACAAACATTGATTGGGTACCCGACCATGATAGAGGCGACTAGCACTGCCCGCGAGATTGGGAGATTTATTTCATTTTGGTATGTGTCTTGTTATCTACACAAAAACGTCTTCCATCCCTTTGCCTCAAAATTTAGGGTGTTCCGCTGAATAGGAACTCCTGCTGTGATTTATGGTGGTGGTGGTCCCAGAGCTGCCAGAATCTTAGCTAGCCATGGGCGAGTTGCATCACCCATAGCCAGCTTTTCCAAGTATTGCAGTAGTTCAACATCCTCCAACCCTAAGTATATGTTCAAAGTGCTCTTGTCAAACCTCACTTTCTAATTCCTCACTTTCATCACTCAGGTCCCGTTCTTTATGTGTGCCACATTGGCGTAAAATTCCCCGACCAAGTACTCTTTGGCATCTACCACACTTTGAGTGATCCATGTCCACCCCTTCTGATCCCACAATTGTCTTGACACCGCCGAGATGTATTTATCAAGTTCTTTCAACAATAACTGACGCTCAATAGTGAGGGATCTCGACTACCACCACTCTCGAAAACTATTGAATTCAGCCAAACTGACGAAGCTATCTTCCCAAATTTCTTTCTTCTTTGACCTCTCAAGGTCGACAACGCTTGTATCACCCCCTCAACCATCATCTGGGATATCATCCGCATCTACTGTAGTGGCGGGTGCGTGGGGGCATCATACGGGATGAAACTGCAGTCCACATAATTTTTTAGTGTGATCGCACATCTGAAGTGCGATTCACACATTTTTGAGTGGGTACTATAAAAATGGAAACTCTCTGAAGACAGAGAATGCCCTGATCTGCAACCACACACATTTTTCTACGGGCGTGGTTGAATTTATGCAGACCGCACAATTTTAAGTGCGGACCACACATTCTTGCCAAACCAAATGCCCTAACCTATACTTCTGCAGATCACACAACTCCTTGTGCGGTCGCACATTTCAAATTCTAATCGGGCAGTGTTATTTAGGAGTTTACCTAACCCACATTATACCCTAATAGATAGGAAATTGACAAATAGTCTAAAAATAACTAACAAATTATAAACTAACTTAAGCAAAATGAAGAATTCTAGAAATAAGTTTAACATACCAGCGATGAAGTGGTGTTAAGGAATGATCAAGGATGCATAATTAAGTGGCAGATGATTGAATCAGTAGTGTGCAAATTTTAGCCTTTTTTTGATATCTCAGAGATTGGAAAGTTTCAACAATAGCATGAGGGTCACTATTTATACTCAGCGGGTTTGGCTAAAGATTCAAGATACTAGTGCAGCCGCCGAATTCATTCTTCGTTCCGCACTCTGTTACTTGTTGCTAAATTTTCCTCTATTGATCTATGGTCTACAGAATTACCTATGTGACCTCAGATTCTGGTGTGGATCGCAGATTTCCTTGTGCGGCCACACTTTGGCTATTTCTCTAACAAACAAACTTCTGAGACTTTGCATTTTCCATCTCAAGTTGTGCGGCCGCAGTTCCCTTGATATGTGTCGTTCAAAATTGTGTGGTCCGCACAATACATGTGCATTCCCCACTTTTTCCATACTAACAATTTTTTCTGAACACGGTCCCTAAATAGCACACTTATTTCTGCAACACACTTCAAAACCAGTTAGCACAAAATAAAACCTATCTAAAGAAGAAGAAAAAGAAAAAGAAACATGGGTTGCCTCCCAACAAGCACCTAATTTAACATCGCGACACGATGCATATTACAATTATTTGAAATGAAGTACGCCACGACGTGGCCATTACCAACTTTTCCCAGATAATGCTTTACCAGGTGACCGTTGACTCTAAACACCTCATCATTTTTATTCTTCAAGTCCAATGCACCAAAGGGTGTCACATCGACAACCTCAAACGGGCCACTCCATTTAGATTTTAACTTTCCGAGAAACATCCATAACAGACAATTGAACAACAACACAAGATCACATTTTTTAAACTCTTTGTTCTGAATGTACTTGTCATGGAGGTATTTCATCTTCTCATTATATAAGTACGAACTTGTGTATGCATGGCACCAGAACTCATCCAACTCATTTTAATGTACACCCTTAAGTATGCGGCAACATTCCACTCAAGATTCAACTTATTTAAAGCCCACATGGCTTTGGGCTCAAGTTCCACTAGAAGATAACATATGTTCGGTCACACTCAAAAATGTGCTAACCGCACTTCAGGTTCATGCCTATTTGAGGTGTACTATAGACATCAACACTCGATTACCCACTCAATAGCTCTCGCCATAGAGTGGTTTTCCCAAATATAGCTTTCTCAAGTCCAAATGGGTATCGAACACAATGGTTGATAAAAAGCTCAAGCCGGGTTTTACTATTTCTAGATTCAGCCCTTTAATTGGGACGATCAATCTCTTGATTTACCCCAATTTCTTGTTAGCCAAGATTTCCTAGACTAAGTCTTCCTTTCTCATGTAGAGTCAAAGTCAAATAGGCATGAACTTCTATCTGCAACCATTAATTCTACAATTAAGCAAGAACAACGCTA
>NW_027438714.1:0-45000 GCF_000715075.1 Nicotiana tabacum | reverse complement strand
GACCAAAGTGCGGCCTGCGAAACGGTTATGCGGTCGCATAATTGGACGTGAAATCGACATCAAAAATGCCCCAGAAAACTGCCTTACTCTGCGACTATTCCGCGGTCTGCATAGTGGTTCTGCGGCCGCAGAACGGGCCGTAGAAATGCCTACTTCTGCTCAATATTTTCCTTCAACTGCCCAGGCATTGTTCAATCTAAAAAATCCGAACCTCCCTTCAACAAAGTGTAAGAATGACTATACGACCAAAGCGTGGCCCTCTAAATGGTTATGCAGTCGCATAATATGCCGCGAAATCGACATAAAAAATACCCAGAAAACAGCCTCACTCTACGACCATTATGCGGTCCGCATAGTGGTTATGCGGCCGCAGAACGGGCCTCAGAAATGCCTACTTCTGCCAAAATTTTTCCTTCAACTCCACAGGCACTATTCAATCACAAAAGTCTGAACCTCCCTTTGCAAAATCAAAAGATACCAATGTGACCAAAGTGCAGCCCGCGAAACGGTTATGCAGTCGCATAATTGGCCGCGATATCAACATCAAAAATGCCCCAAAAAACTGCCTCACTCTGCGACCATTATGCAATGCGCATAGAAGTTCTGCGGCCGCAGAATGGGCCATAGAAATGCCTACTTCTTCCCAACATTTTCCTTCAACTCCCTAGCCACTGTTCAATCCGAAGAGTAATTACCTCCCTTCGCAAAAGTGTAAGGATGACGATGCGACCAAAGTGCAGCCCGCGAAATAGTTATGCAGTCGCGTAACTGGCCGCGAAATCGACATCAAAAACACCCCAGAAAACTGCATCACTCTGCGACCATTCTGCGGTCCGCAGAGTGGTTCTGCGGCCGCAGTAATGCCTACTTTTGCCCAACATTTTCCTTCAATTATCCAGGCACTGTTCAATCCAAAAAGTCCGAAGCTCCCTTTGCAAAAGTCTAAAGATAACAATGTGACCAAAGTGCAGCCCGCGAAACGGTTATGCGGTCGCATAATTGGCCGCGAAATCAACATCAAAAATGCCCCAAAAAACTGCCTCACTCTGCGACCATTCTGCGATGCGCATAGAGGTTCTGCAAACGCAGAATGGGCCGCAGTAATGCCTACTTTTGCCCAATATTTTCCTTCAACTATCCAGGCACTGTTCAATCCAAAAAGTCCAAAGCTCCCTTCGCAAAAGTCTAAGGATGACTATGCGACCAAAGTGCAGCCTGCGAAATAGTTATGCAGTCGCATAATTGGCCGCGAAATCGACATCAAAAACACCCCAGTAAACTACCTCTCTCTACGACCATTCTGTGTTCCACAGAGTGGTTATGCGGCCGCAGAAATGCCTACTTCTGCCCAAATTTCTCCTTCAACTCCACAGGCACTATTCAATCACAAAAGTCGAACCTCCCTTTGCAAAAGTCAAAAGATAACAATGTGACCAAAGTGCGGCCCGCGAAACGGTTATGCAGTCGCATAATTGGCCGCGAAATCAGCATCAAAAATGCCCCAAAAAACTGCCTCACTCTGCGACCATTATGCGAGGCGCATAGAGGTTCTGCGACCACAGAATGGGCCAAAGAAATGCCTACTTCTGCCCAACATTTTCCTTCAACTCCCTAGCCACTGTTCAGTCCGAAAAGTAATTACCTCCCTTTGCAAAAGTGTAAGGATGACTATGCGACCAAAGTGCAGCACGCAAAATAGTTATGCAGTCGCGTAATTGGCCCCGAAATTGACATCAAAAACACCCCAGAAAACTGCCTCACTCTGCGACCATTCTGCGGTCCGCAGAGTGGTTCTGCAGCCGCAGAACGGGCCACAGTAATGCCTACTTTTGCCCAATATTTTCCTTCAACTATCCAGGCACTATTCAATCCAAAAAGTCTGAAGCTCCCTTCGCAAAAGTCTAAGGACGACTATGCGACCAAAGTGCGGCCCGCGAAACGGTTATGCGGTCGCATAATTGGCCGCGAAATCAACATCAAAAATCCCCCAAAAAACTGCATCACTCTGCGACCATTCTGCGATGCGCATAGAGGTTCTGCAGACGCAGAATGGGCCGCAGTAATGCCTACTTTTGCCCAACATTTTCCTTCAACTCCCTAGCCACTGTTCAGTCCGAAAAGTAATTACCTCCCTTTGCAAAAGTGTAAGGATGACTATGCGACCAAAGTGCAGCCCGCAAAATAGTTATGCAGTCGCATAATTGGCCGCGAAATCAACATCAAAAACACCCCAGTAAACTACCTCACACTGCAACCATTCTGTGTTCCGTAGAGTGGTTCTGCGGCCGCAGAACGGGCCGCAGTAATGCCTACTTCTGCCCAAATTTCTCCTTCAACTCCACAGGCACTATTCAATGACAAAAGTCCGAACCTCCCTTTGCAAAAGTCAAAAGATAACAATGTGACCAAAGTGCGGCCCGCGAAACGGTTATGCAGACGCATAATTGGCCGCGAAATCAACATTAAAAATGCCCCAAAAAACTTCCTCACTCTGCGACCATTATACGATGCGCATAGAGGTTCTGCGGCCGCAGATTGGGCCATAGAAATGCCTACTTCTGCCCAACACTTTCCTTCAACTCCCTAGCCACTGTTCAATCCGAAAACTAATTACCTCCCTTCGCAAAAGTGTAAGGATGACTATGCGACCAAAGTTCAGCCCACGAAATAGTTATGCAGTCGCGTAATTGGCCGCGAAATCGACATCAAAAACACCCCAGAAAACTGCATCACTCTGCGACCATTATGCGGTCCGCAGAGTGGTTCTGCAGCCGCAGTAATGCCTACTTTTGCCCAACATTTTCCTTCAACTATCCAGGTACTGTTCAATCCAAAAAGTTCGAAGCTCCCTTTGCAAAAGTCTAAGGATGACTATGCGACCAAAGTGCGGCCCGCGAAACAGTTATGCGGTCGCATAATTGGCCGCGAAATCAACATCAAAAATGCCCCAAAAAACTACCTCACTCTGCGACCATTCTGCGATGCGCATAGAGGTTCTCCAGACGCAGAATGGGCCGCAGTAATGCCTACTTTTGCCCAACATTTTCCTTCAACTATCCAAGCACTGTTCAATCCAAAAAGTCCAAAGCTCCCTTCGCAAAAGTCTAAGGATGACTATGCGACCAAAGTGCAGCCCGCGAAATAGTTATGCAGTCGCATAATTGGCCGCGAAATCGACATCAAAAACACCCCAGAAAACTACCTCACTCTGCGACCATTCTGCGTTCCACAGAGTGGTTCTGCGGCCGCAGAACGGACCACAGAAATGCCTACTTCTGCCCAAATTTCTCCTTCAACTCCACAGGCACTATTCAATAACAAAAGTCCGAACCTCCCTTTGCAAAATTCAAAAGATAATAATGTGACCAAAGTGCGGCCCGCGAAACGGTTATGCAGTCACATAATTGGCCGCGAAATCAGCATAAAAAATGCCCCAAAAAACTGCCTCACTCTGCGACCATTATGCGAGGCGCATAGAGGTTCTGCGACCACAGAATGGGCCATAGAAATGCCTACTTCTGCCCAACATTTTCCTTCAACTCCCTAGCCATTGTTCAGTCCGAAAAGTAATTACCTCCCTTTGCAAAAGTGTAAGGATGACTATGCGACCAAAGTGCAGCCCGCAAAATAGTTATGCAGTCGCGTAATTGGTCCCGAAATCGACATCAAAAACACCCCAGAAAACTACGTCACTCTGCGACCATTCTGCGGTCCGCAGAGTGGTTCTGCGGCCGCAGAACGGGCCACAGTAATGCCTACTTTTGCCCAACATTTTCCTTCAACTATCCAGGCACTGTTCAATCCAAAAAGTCCGAAGCTCCCTTCGCAAAAGTCTAAGGATGACTATGCGACCAAAGTGCGGCCAGCGAAACGGTTATGCGGTCGCATAATTGGACGTGAAATCGACATCAAAAATGCCCCAGAAAACTGCCTTACTCTGCGACTATTCCGCGGTCTGCATAGTGGTTCTGCGGCCGCAGAACGGGCCGTAGAAATGCCTACTTCTGCTCAATATTTTCCTTCAACTATCCAGGTACTGTTCAATCCAAAAAGTTCGAAGCTCCCTTTGCAAAAGTCTAAGGATGACTATGCGACCAAAGTGCGGCCCGCGAAACAGTTATGCGGTCGCATAATTGGCCGCGAAATCAACATCAAAAATGCCCCAAAAAACTACCTCACTCTGCGACCATTCTGCGATGCGCATAGAGGTTCTCCAGACGCAGAATGGGCCGCAGTAATGCCTACTTTTGCCCAACATTTTCCTTCAACTATCCAAGCACTGTTCAATCCAAAAAGTCCAAAGCTCCCTTCGCAAAAGTCTAAGGATGACTATGCGACCAAAGTGCAGCCCGCGAAATAGTTATGCAGTCGCATAATTGGCCGCGAAATCGACATCAAAAACACCCCAGAAAACTACCTCACTCTGCGACCATTCTGCGTTCCACAGAGTGGTTCTGCGGCCGCAGAACGGACCACAGAAATGCCTACTTCTGCCCAAATTTCTCCTTCAACTCCACAGGCACTATTCAATAACAAAAGTCCGAACCTCCCTTTGCAAAATTCAAAAGATAATAATGTGACCAAAGTGCGGCCCGCGAAACGGTTATGCAGTCACATAATTGGCCGCGAAATCAGCATAAAAAATGCCCCAAAAAACTGCCTCACTCTGCGACCATTATGCGAGGCGCATAGAGGTTCTGCGACCACAGAATGGGCCATAGAAATGCCTACTTCTGCCCAACATTTTCCTTCAACTCCCTAGCCATTGTTCAGTCCGAAAAGTAATTACCTCCCTTTGCAAAAGTGTAAGGATGACTATGCGACCAAAGTGCAGCCCGCAAAATAGTTATGCAGTCGCGTAATTGGTCCCGAAATCGACATCAAAAACACCCCAGAAAACTACGTCACTCTGCGACCATTCTGCGGTCCGCAGAGTGGTTCTGCGGCCGCAGTAATGCCTACTTTTGCCCAACATTTTCCTTCAACTATCCAGGCACTGTTCAATCCAAAAAGTCCGAAGCTCCCTTTGCAAAAGTCCAAGGATGACTATGCGACCAAAGTGCGGCCCGCGAAACGGTTATGCGGTCGCATAATTGGCCGCGAAATCAACATCAAAAATGCCCCAAAAAACTGCCTCACTCTGCGACCATTCTGCGATGCGCATAGAGGTTCTGCAGACGCAGAATGGGCCGCAGTAATGCCTACTTTTGCCCAACATTTTCCTTCAACTCCCTAGCCACTTTTCAATCTGAAAAGTCCGAACCTCCCTTCGCAAAAGTGTAAGGATGACTATGCGACCAAAGTGCAGCCCGCGAAATAGTTATGCAGTCGCATAATTGGCCGCGAAATCGACATCAAAAACACCCCAGTAAACTACCTCACTCTGCGACCATTCTGTGTTCTGCAGAGTGGTTCTTCGGCCGCAGAAATGCCTACTTCTGCCCAAATTTCTCCTTCAACTCCACAGGCACTATTCAATCACAAAAGTCGAACCTCCCTTTGCAAAAGTCAAAAGATAACAATGTGACCAAAGTACGGCCCGCGAAACGGTTATGCAGTCGCATAATTGGCCGCGAAATCAGCATCAAAAATGCCCCAAAAAACTGCCTCACTCTGTGACCATTATGCGAGGCGCATAGAGGTTCTGCGACCACAGAATGGGCCATAGAAATGCCTACTTCTGCCCAACATTTTCCTTCAACTCCCTAGCCACTGTTCAGTCCGAAAAGTAATTACCTCCCTTTGCAAAAGTGTAAGGATGACTATGCGACCAAAGTGCAGCCCGCAAAATAGTTATGCAGTCGCGTAATTGGCCCCGAAATCGACATCAAAAACACCCCAGAAAACTGCCTCACTCTGCGACCATTCTGCGGTCCGCAGAGTGGTTCTGCAGCCGCAGAACGGGCCACAGTAATGCCTACTTTTGCCCAATATTGTCCTTCAACTATCCAGGCACTGTTCAATCCAAAAAGTCCGAAGCTCCCTTCGCAAAAGTCTAAGGATGACTATGCGACCAAAGTGCAGCCCGCAAAATAGTTATGCAGTCGCGTAATTGGCCCCGAAATCGACATCAAAAACACCCCAGAAAACTGCCTCACTCTGCGACCATTCTGCGGTCCGCAGAGTGGTTCTGCAGCCGCAGAACGGGCCACAGTAATGCCTACTTTTGCCCAATATTTTCCTTCAACTATCCAGGCACTGTTCAATCCAAAAAGTCCGAAGCTCCCTTCGCAAAAGTCTAAGGATGACTATGCGACCAAAGTGCGGCCCGCGAAACGGTTATGCGGTCGCATAATTGGCCGCGAAATCAACATCAAAAATGCCCCAAAAAACTGCCTCACTCTACGACCATTCTGTGATGCGCATAGAGGTTCTGCAGACGCAGAATGGGCCGCAGTAATGCCTAATTTTGCCCAACATTTTCCTTCAACTCCCTAGCCACTGTTCAGTCCGAAAAGTAATTACCTCCCTTTGCAAAAGTGTAAGGATGACTATGCGACCAAAGTGCAGCCCGCAAAATAGTTATGCAGTCGCATAATTGGCCGCGAAATCAACATCAAAAACACCCCAGTAAACTACCTCACACTGCGACCATTCTGTGTTCCGTAGAGTGGTTCTACGGCCGCAGAACGGGCCGCAGTAATGCCTACTTCTGCCCAAATTTCTCCTTCAACTCCACAGGCACTATTCAATGACAAAAGTCCGAACCTCCCTTTGCAAAAGTCAAAAGATAACAATGTGACCAAAGTGCGGCCCGCGAAACGGTTATGCAGTCGCATAATTGGCCGCGAAATCAACATTAAAAATGCCCCAAACAACTGCCTCACTCTGCGACCATTATGCGATGCGCATAGAGGTTCTGCGGCCGCAGAATGGGCCATAGAAATGCCTACTTCTGCCCAACATTTTCCTTCAACTCCCTAGCCACTGTTCAATCTGAAAAGTAATTACCTCCCTTCGCAAAAGTGTAAGGATGACTATGCGACCAAAGTGCAGCCCGCGAAATAGTTATGCAGTCGCGTAATTGGCCGCGAAATCGACATCAAAAACACCCCAAAAATCTGCATCACTCTGCGACCATTCTGCGGTCCGCAGAGTGGTTCTGCAGCCGCAGTAATGCCTACTTTTGCCCAACATTTTCCTTCAACTATCCAGGTACTGTTCAATCCAAAAAGTCCGAAGCTCCCTTTGCAAAAGTCTAAGGATGACTATGCGACCAAAGTGCGGCCCGCCAAACGGTTATGCGGTCGCATAATTGGCCGCGAAATCAACATCAAAAATGCCCCAAAAAACTACCTCACTCTGCGACCATTCTGCGATGCGCATAGAGGTTCTCCAGACACAGAATGGGCCGCAGTAATGCCTACTTCTGCCCAACATTTTCCTTCAACTCCCTAGCCACTTTTCAATCTGAAAAGTCCGAACCTCCCTTCGCAAAAGTGTAAGGATGACTATGCGACCAAAGTGCAGCCCGCGAAATAGTTATGCAGTCGCATAATTGGCCGCGAAATCGACATCAAAAACACCCCAGTAAACTACCTCACTCTGCGACCATTCTGTGTTCCATAGAGTGGTTCTGCGGCCGCAGAACGGGCCGCAGTAATGCCTACTTCTGCCCATATTTCTCCTTCAACTCCACAGGCACTATTCAATCACAAAAGTCCGAACCTCCCTTTGCAAAAGTCAAAAGATAACAATGTGACCAAAGTGCGGCCCGCGAAACAGTTATGCAGTCGCATAATTGGCCGCGAAATCAACATTTAAAATGCCCCAAAAAACTGCCTCACTCTGCGACCATTATGCGATGCGTATAGAGGTTCTGCGGCCGTAGAATGGGCCATAGAAATGCCTACTTCTGCCCAACATTTTCCTTCAACTCCCTAGCCACTGTTCAATCCGAAAAGTAATTACCTCCCTTCGCAAAAGTGTAAGGATGATTATGCGACCAAAGTGCAGCCTGCGAAATAGTTATGCAGTCGCGTAATTGGGCGCGAAATTGGCATCAAAAATACCACAGAAAACTTCCTCACTCTGCGACCATTCTGCGGTCCACAGAGTGGTTCTGCGGCCGCAGAACGGGCCACAGTAATGCCTACTTTTGCCCAACATTTTCCTTCAACTATCCAGGCACTGTTCAATCCAAAAAGTCCGAAGCTCCCTTCGCAAAAGTCTAAGGATGACTATGCGACCAAAGAGCGGCCCGCAAAACGGTTATGCGGTCGCATAATTGGCCGCGAAATCAACATCAAAAATGCCCCAAAAAACTGCCTCACTCTGCGACCATTCTGCGATGCGCATAGAGGTTCTGCAGACGCAGAATGGGCCGCAGTAATGCCTACTTTTGCCCAACATTTTCCTTCAACTCCCTAGCCACTTTTCAATCTGAAAAGTCCGAACCTCCCTTCGCAAAAGTGTAAGGATGACTATGCGACCAAAGTGCAGCCCGCGAAATAGTTATGCAGTCGCATAATTGGCCGCGAAATCGACATCAAAAACACCCCAGTAAACTACCTCACTCTGCGACCATTCTGCGTTCCGAAGAGTGGTTCTGCGGCCGCAGAACGGGCCGCAGTAATGCCTACTTCTGCCCATATTTCTCCTTCAACTCCACAGGCACTATTCAATCACAAAAGTCCGATCCTCCCTTTGCAAAAGTCAAAAGATAACAATGTGACCAAAGTGCGGCTCGCGAAACGGTTATGCAGTCGCATAATTGGCCGCGAAATCAACATTAAAAATGCTCCAAAAAACTGCCTCACTCTTCGACCATTATGCGATGCGCATAGAGGTTCTGCGGCCGCAGAATGGGCCATAGAAATGCCTACTTCTGCCCAACATTTTCCTTCAACTCCCTAGCCACTGTTCAATCCGAAAAGTAATTACCTCCCTTCGCAAAAGTGTAAGGATGACTATGCGACCAAAGTGCAGCCCGCGAAATAGTTATGCAGTCGCGTAATTGGCCGCAAAATTGACATCAAATACACCCCAGAAAACTGCATCACTCTGCGACCATTCTGCGGTCCGCAGAGTGGTTCTGCGGCCGCAGTAATGCCTACTCTTGCCCAACATTTTCCTTCAACTATCCAGGCACTGTTCAATCCAAAAAGTCCGAAGCTCCCTTTGCAAAAGTCTAAGGATGACTATGCGACCAAAGTGCTGCCCGCGAAACGGTTATGCGGTCACATAATTGGCCGCGAAATCAACATAAAAAATGCCCCAAAAAACTGCCTCACTCTGTGACCATTCTGCGATGCGCATAGAGGTTCTGCAGTCGCAGAACGGGGCGCAGTAATGCCTACTTTTGCCCAACATTTTCCTTCAACTATCCAGGCACTGTTCAATCCAAAAAGTCAGAAGCTCCCTTCGCAAATGTTTAAGGATGACTGTGCGACCAAAGTGCGTCCCGCGAAACAGTTATGCGGTCGCATAATTGGCAGCGAAATCAACATCAAAAATGCCCCAAAAAACTGCCTCACTCTGCGACCATTCTGCGATGCGCATAGAGGTTCTGCAGACGCAGAATGGGCCGCAGTAATGCCTACTTTTGCCCAACATTTTCCTTCAACTACCTAGCTACTTTTCAATCTGAAAAGTCCGAACCTCCCTTCGCAAAAGTGTTAGGATGACTATGCGACCAAAGTGCAGGCCGCGAAATAGTTATGCAGTCGCATAATTGGCCGCGAAATCAACATCAAAAACACCCCAGTAAACTACCTCACACTGGGACCATTCTGTGTTCCGTAAAGTGGTTCTACGGCCGCAGAACGGGCCGCAGTAATGCCTACTTTTGCCCAAATTTTTCGTTCAACTCCACAGGCACTATTCAATCACAAAAGTCCGAACCTCCCTTTGCAAAAGTCAAAAGATAACAATGTGACCAAAGTGCGGCCCGCGAAACGGTTAGGCAGTCGCATAATTGGCCGCGAAATCAGCATAAAACATGCCTCAAAAAACTGCCTCACTCTGCGACCATTATGCGAGGCGCATAGAGGTTCTGCGACCACAGAATGGGCCATAGAAATGCCTACTTCTGCCCAACATTTTCCTTCAACTCCCTAGCCACTGTTCAGTCCGAAAAGTAATTACCTCCCTTTGCAAAAGTGTAAGGATGACTATGCGACCAAAGTGCAGCCCGCAAAATAGTTATGCAGTCGCGTAATTGGTCCCGAAATCGACATCAAAAACACCCCAGAAAACTGCCTCACTCTGCGACCATTCTGCGGTCCGCAGAGTGGTTCTGCGGCCGCAGTAATGCCTACTTTTGCCCAACATTTTCCTTCAACTATCCGGGCACTGTTCAATCCAAAAAGTCCGAAGCTCCCTTCGCAAAAGTCTAAGGATGACTATGCGACCAAAGTGCGGCCCGCGAAACGGTTATGCGGTCGCATAATTGGCCGCGAAATCAACATCAAAAATGCCCCAAAAAACTGCCTCACTCTGCGACCATTCTGCGATGCGCATAGAGGTTCTGCAGACGCAGAATGGGCCGCAGTAATGCCTACTTTTGCCCAACATTTTCCTTCAACTCCCTAGCCACTTTTCAATCTGAAAAGTCCGAACCTCCCTTCGCAAAAGTGTAAGGATGACTATGCGACCAAAGTGCAGGCCGCGAAATAGTTATGCAGTCACATAATTGGCCGCAAAATCAACATCAAAAACACCCCAGTAAACTACCTCACACTGCGACCATTCTGTGTTCCGTAGAGTGGTTCTACGGCCGCAGAACGGGCCGCAGTAATGCCTACTTCTGCCCAAATTTCTCGTTGAACTACATAGGCACTATTCAATCACAAAAGTCCGAACCTCCCTTTGCAAAAGTCAAAAGATAACAATGTGACCAAAGTGCGGCCCGCGAAACGGTTATGCAGTCGCATAATTGGCCGCGAAATCAGCATAAAAAATGCCTCAAAAAACTGCCTCACTCTGCGACCATTATGCGAGGCGCATAGAGGTTCTGCGACCACAGAATGGGCCATAGAAATGCCTACTTCCGCCCAACATTTTCCTTCAACTCCCTAGCCACTGTTCAGTCCGAAAAGTAATTACCTCCCTTTGCAAAAGTGTAAGGATGACTATGCGACCAAAGTGCAGCCCGCAAAATAGTATGCAGTCGCGTAATTGGTCCCGAAATCGACATCAAAAACACCCCAGAAAACTGCCTCACTCTGCGACCATTCTGCGGTCCGCAGAGTGGTTCTGCGGCCGCAGAACGGGCCACAGTAATGCCTACTTTTGCCCAACATTTTCCTTCAACTATCCAGGCACTGTTCAATCCAAAAAGTCCGAAGCTCCCTTCGCAAAAGTCTAAGGATGACTATGCGACCAAAGTGCGGCCCGCGAAACGGTTATGCGGTCGCATAATTGGCCGCGAAATCAACATCAAAAATGCCCCAAAAAACTGCCTCACTCTGCGACCATTCTGCGATGCGCATAGAGGTTCTGCAGACGCAGAATGGGCCGCAGTAATGCCTACTTTTGCCCAACATTTTCCTTCAACTCCCTAGCCACTTTTCAATCTGAAAAGTCCGAACCTCCCTTCGCAAAAGTGTAAGGATGACTATGCGACCAAAGTGCAGGCCGCGAAATAGTTATGCAGTCGCATAATTGGCCGCAAAATCAACATCAAAAACACCCCAGTAAACTACCTCACACTGCGACCATTCTGTGTTCCGTAGAGTGGTTTTACGGCCGCAGAACGGGCCGCAGTAATGCCTACTTCTGCCCAAATTTCTCGTTCAACTACACAGGCACTATTCAATCACAAAAGTCCGAACCTCCCTTTGCAAAAGTCAAAAGATAACAATGTGACCAAAGTGCGGCTCGCGAAACGGTTATGCAGTCGCATAATTGGCCGCGAAATCAACATTAAAAATGCTCCAAAAAACTGCCTCACTCTTCGACCATTATGCGATGCGCATAGAGGTTCTGCGGCCGCAGAATGGGCCATAGAAATGCCTACTTCTGCCCAACATTTTCCTTCAACTCCCTAGCCACTGTTCAATCCGAAAAGTAATTACCTCCCTTCGCAAAAGTGTAAGGATGACTATGCGACCAAAGTGCAGCCCGCGAAATAGTTATGCAGTCGCGTAATTGGCCGCAAAATTGACATCAAAAACACCCCAAAAAACTGCATCACTCTGCGACCATTCTGCGGTCCGCAGAGTGGTTCTGCAGCCGCAGTAATGCCTACTTTTGCCCAACATTTTCCTTCAACTATCCAGGCATTGTTCAATCCAAAAAGTCCGAAGCTCCCTTCGCAAAAGTTTAAGGATGACTGTGCGACCAAAGTGCGTCCCGCGAAACGGTTATGCGGTCGAATAATTGGCCGCGAAATCAACATCAAAAATTCCCCAAAAAACTACCTCACTCTGCGACCATTCTGCGATACGCATAGAGGTTCTGCAGACGCAGAATGGGCCGCAGTAATGCCTACTTTTGCCCAACATTTTCCTTCAACTATCCAGGCACTGTTCAATCCAAAAAGTCCAAAGCTCCCTTCGCAAAAGACTAAGGATGACTATGCGACCAAAGTGCAGCCCGCGAAATAGTTATGCAGTCGCATAATTGGCTGCGAAATCGACATCAAAAACACTCCAGAAAACTACCTCACTGTGCGACCATTCTGCGTTCCGCAGAGTGGTTCTACGACCGTAGAACGGACCGTAGAAATGCCTACTTCTGCCCAAATTTCTCCTTCAACTCCACAGGCACTATTCAATAACAAAAGTCTGAACCTCCCTTTGCAAAAGTCAAAAGATAACAATGTGACCAAAGTGCGGCCCGCGAAACGGTTATGCAGTCGCATAATTGGCCGCGAAAATAGCATCAAAAATGCCCCAAAAAAATTGCCTCACTCTGCGACCATTATGCGAGGCGCATAGAGGTTCTGCGACCACAGAATGGGCCATAGAAATGCCTACTTCTGCCCAACATTTTCCTTCAACTCCCTAGACACTGTTCAGTCCAAAAAGTAATTACCTCCCTTCGCAAAAGTGTAAGGATGACTATGCAACCAAAGTGCATCCTGCGAAATAGTTATGCAGTCGCGTAATAGGCCGCGAAATCGACATCAAAAACACCCCAGAAAACTGCCTCACTCTGCGACCATTCTGCGGTCCACAGAGTGGTTCTGCGGACGCAGAACGGGCCACAGTAATGCCTACTTTTGCCCAACATTTTCCTTCAACTATCCAGGCACTGTTCAATCCAAAAAGTCCGAAGCTCCCTTCGCAAAAGTCTAAGGATGACTATGCGACCAAAGTGCGGCCCGCGAAACGGTTATGCTGTCGCATAATTGGCCGCGAAATCAACATCAAAAATGCCCCAAAAAACTGCCTCACTCTGTGACCATTCTGCGATGCGGATAGAGGTTCTGCAGACGCAGAATGGGCCGCAGTAATGCCTACTTTTGCCCAACATTTTCCTTCAACACCCTAGCCACTTTTCAATCTGAAAAGTCCGAACCTCCCTTTGCAAAAGTGTAAGGATGACTATGCGACCAAAGTGCAGCCCGCGAAATAGTTATGCAGTCGCATAATTGGCCGCAAAATTGACATCAAAAACACCCCAGTAAACTACCTCACTCTCCGACCATTCTGTGTTCCATAGAGTGGTTCTGCGGCCGCAGAACGGGCAGCAGTAATGCCTACTTCTGCCCATATTTCTCCTTCAACTCCACAGGCACTATTCAATCACAAAAGTCCGAACCTCCCTTTGCAAAAGTCAAAAGATAACAATGTGACCAAATTGCGGCCCGCGAAACGGTTATGCAGTCGCATAATTGGCCGCGAAATCAACATTAAAAATGCCCCAAAAACCTGCCTCACTCTACGACCATTATGCGATACGCATAGAGGTTCTGCGGCCGCAGAATGGGCCATAGAAATGCCTACTTCTGCCCAACATTTTCCTTCAACTCCCTAGCCACTGTTCAATCCGAAAAGTAATTACCTCCCTTCGCAAAAGTGTAAGGATGACTATGCGACAAAAGTGCAGCCCGCGAAATAGTTATGCAGTCGCGTAATTGGCCGCAAAATCGACATCAAATACACCCCAGAAAACTGCATCACTCTGCGACCATTCTGCGGTCCGCAGAGTGGTTCTGCGGCCGCAGTAATGCCTACTTTTGCCCAACATTTTCCTTCAACTATCCAGGCACTGTTCAATCCAAAAAGTCCGAAGCTCCCTTTGCAAAAGTCTATGGATGACTATGCGACCAAAGTGCGGCCCGCGAAACGGTTATGCGGTCGCATAATTGGCCGCGAAATCAACATCAAAAATGCCCCAAAAAACTGCCTCACTCTGCGACCATTCTGCGATGCGCATAGAGGTTCTGCAGACGCAGAATGGGCCGCAGTAATGCCTACTTTTGCCCAACATTTTCCTTCAACTATCCAGGCACTGTTCAATCCAAAAAGTCCAAAGCTCCCTTCGCAAAAGTCTAAGGATGACTATGCGACCAAAGTGCAGCCCGCGAAATAGTTATGCAGCAGCATAATTGGCCGCGAAATCGACCTTAAAAATACCCCAGTAAACTACCTCACTCTGCGACCATTCTGTGTTCCGCAGAGTGGTTCTGCGGCCGCAGAAATGCCTACTTCTGCCCAAATTTCTCCTTCAACTCCACAGGCACTATTCAATCACAAAAGTCCGAACCTCCCTTTGCAAAAGTCAAAAGATAACAATGTGACCAAAGTGCGGCCCGCGAAACGGTTATGCAGTCGCATAATTGGCCGCGAAATCAACATCAAAAATGCCCCAAAAAACTGCCTCACTCTGCGACCATTATGCGATGCGCATAGAGGTTCTGCGGCCGCAGAATGGGCCATAGAAATGCCTACTTCTGCCCAACATTTTCCTTCAACTCCCTAGCCACTGTTCAATCCGAAAAGTAATTACCTCCCTTCGCAAAAGTGTAAGGATGACTATGCGACCAAAGTGCAGCCCGCGAAATAGTTATGCAGTCACGTAATTGGCCGCGAAATCGACATCAAAAACACCCCAGAAAACTGCATCACTCTGCGACCATTCTGCGGTCCGCAGAGTGGTTCTGCAGCCGCAGAACGGGCCACAGTAATGCCTACTTTTGCCCAATATTTTCCTTCAACTATCCAGGCACTGTTCAATCCAAAAAGTCCGAAGCTCCCTTCGCAAAAGTCTAAGGATGACTATGCGACCAAAGTGCGGCCCGCGAAACGGTTATGCGGTCGCATAATTGGCCGCGAAATCAACATCGAAAATGCCCCAAAAAACTACCTCACTCTGTGACCATTCTGCGATGCGCATAGAGGTTCTGCAGACGCAGAATGGGCCGCAGTAATGCCTACTTTTGCCCAACATTTTCCTTCAACTATCCAGTCACTGTTCAATCCAAAAAGTCCAAAGCTCCCTTCGCAAAAGTCTAAGGATGACTATGCGACCAAAGTGCAGCCCGCGAAATAGTTATGCAGTCGCATAATTGGCCGCGAAATCGACATCAAAAACACCCCAGTAAACTACCTCACTCTGCGACCATTCTGCGTTCCGAAGAGTGGTTCTGCGGCCGCAGAACGGACCGCAGAAATGCCTACTTCTGCCCAAATTTCTCCATCAACTCCACAGGCACTATTCAATAACAAAAGTCCGAACCTCCCTTTGCAAAAGTCAAAAGATAACAATGTGACCAAAGTGCGGCCCGCGAAACGGTTATGCAGTCGCATAATTGGCCGCGAAATCAACATCAAAAATGCCCCAAAAAACTGCCTCACTCTGCGACCATTATGCGATGCGCATAGAGGTTCTGCGACCACAGAATGGGCCATAGAAATGCCTACTTCTGCCCAACATTTTCCTTCAACTCCCTAGCCACTGTTCAGTCCGAAAAGTAATTACCTCCCTTCGCAAAAGTGTAAGGATGACTATGCGACCAAAGGGAAGCCCGCGAAATAGTTATGCAGTCGCGTAATTGGCCGCGAAATCGACATCAAAACACCCCAGAAAACTGCCTCACTCTGCGACCATTCTGCGGTCCGCAGACTGGTTCTGCGGCCGCAGAACGGGCCACAGTAATGCCTACTTTTGCCCAACATTTTCCTTCAACTATCTAGGCACTATTCAATCCAAAAAGTCCGAAGCTCCCTTCGCAAAAGTTTAAGGATGACTGTGCGACCAAAGTGCGGCCCGCGAAACGGTTATGCGATCGCATAATTGGCCGCGAAATCAACATCAAAAATTCCCCAAAAAACTACCTCACTCTGCGACCATTCTGCGATGCGCATAGAGGTTCTGCAGATGCAGAATGGGCCGCAGTAATGCCTACTTTTGCCCAACATTTTCCTTCAACTATCCAGGCACTGTTCAATCCAAAAAGTCCAAAGCTCCCTTCGCAAAAGTCTAAGGATGACTATGCGACCAAAGTGCAGCCCGCTAAATAGTTATGCAGTCGCATAATTGTCTGCGAAATCGACATCAAAAACATCCCAGAAAACTACCTCACTCTGCGACCATTCTGCGTTCCGCAGAGTGGTTCTGCGGCCATAGAACGGATCGTAGAAATGCCTACTTCTGCCCAAATTTCTCCTTCAACTCCACCGGCACTATTCAATAACAAAAGTCCGAACCTCTCTTTGCAAAAGTCAAAAGATAACAATGTGACCAAAGTGCGGCCCGCGAAACGGTTATGCAGTCGCATAATTGGCCTCGAAATCAGCATCAAAAATGCCCCAAAAAACTGCCTCACTCTGCGACCATTATGCGAGGCGCATAGAGGTTCTGCGACCACAGAATGGGCCATAGAAATGCCTACTTCTGCCCAACATTTTCCTTCAACTCCCTAGCCACTGTTAAGTCCGAAAAGTAATTACCTCCCTTCGCAAAAGTGTAAGGATGACTATGCGACCAAAGTGCAGCCTAAGAAATAGTTATGCAGTCGCGTAATTGGCCGCGAAATCGACATCAAAAACACCCCAGAAAACTGCCTCACTCTGCGACCATTCTGCGGTCCGCATAGTGGTTCTGCGGCCGTAGAACGGGCCACAGTAATGCCTACTTTTGCCCAACATTTTCCTTCAACTATCGAGGCACTGTGCAATCCAAAAAGTCTGAAGCTCCCTTCGCAAAAGTCCAAGGATGACTATGCGACCAAAGTGAGGCCCGCAAAACGGTTATGCGGTTGCATAATTGGCCGCGAAATCAACATCAAAATTGCCCCAAAAAACTGCCTCACTCTGCGACCATTCTACGATGCGCATAGAGGTTCTGCAGATGCAGAATGGGCCGCAGTAATGCCTACTTTTGCCCAACATTTTCCTTCAACTCCCTAGCCACTTTTCAATCTGAAAAGTCCGAACCTCCCTTCGCAAAAGTGTAAGGATGACTATGCGACCAAAGTGCAGCCCGCGAAATAGTTATGCAGTCGCATAATTGGCCGCGAAATCGACATCAAAAACACCCCAGTAAACTACCTCACTCTGCGACCATTCTGTGTTCCGTAGAATGGTTCTGCGGCCGCAGAACGGGCTGCAGTAATGCCTACTTCTGCCCAAATTTCTCCTTCAACTCCACAGGTACTATTCAATCACAAAAGTCCGAACCTCCCCTTGCAAAAGTCAAAAGATAACAATGTGACCAAAGTGCGGCCCGAGAAACGGTTATGCAGTCGCATAATTAGCCAAGAAATCAACATTAAAAATGCCCCAAAAAACTGCCTCACTCTGCGACCATTATGCGATGCGCATAGAGGTTCTGCGGCCGCAAAATGGGCCATAGAAATGCCTACTTCAGCCCAACATTTTCCTTCAACTCCCTAGCCACTGTTCAATCCGAAAAGTAATTACCTCCCTTCGCAAAAGTGTAAGGATGACTATGCGACCAAAGTGCAGCCCGCAAAATAGTTATGCAGTCGTGTAATTGGCCGCGAAATCGACATCAAAAACACCCCAGAAAACTGCATCACTCTGCGACCATTCTGCGGTCCGTAGAGTGGTTCTGCGGCCGCAGTAATGCCTACTTTTGCCCAACATTTTCCTTCAACTATCCAGGCACTGTTCAATCCAAAAAGTCCGAAGCTCCCTTTGCAAAAGTCCAAGGATGACTATGCAACCAAAGTGCGGCCCGCAAAACGGTTATCCAGTCGCATAATTGGCCGCGAAATCAACATCAAAAATGCCCCAAAAAACTGCCTCACTCTGCGACCATTCTGCGATGCGCATAGAGGTTCTGCAGACGCAGAATGGGCCGCAGTAATGCCTACTTTTGCCCAACATTTTCCTTCAACTATCCAGGCACTGTTCAATCCAAAAAGTCCAAAGCTCCCTTCGCAAAAGTCTAAGGATGACTATGCGACCAAAGTTCAGCCCGCGAAATAGTTATGCAGTCGCATAATTGGCCGCGAAATCGACATCAAAAACACCCCAGTAAACAATCTCACTCTGCGACCATTTTGTGTTCCGCAGAGTGGTTCTGCGTCTGCAGAAATGCCTACTTCTGCCCAAATTTCTCCTTCAACTCCACAGGCACTATTCAATCAGAAAAGTCCGAACCTCCCTTTGCAAAAGTCAAAAGATAACAATGTGACCAAAGTGCGGCCCGCGAAACGGTTATGCAGTCGCATAATTGGCCGCGAAATAAACATCAAAAATGCCCTAAAAAACTGCCTCACTCTGCGACCATTATGCGATGCGCATAGAGGTTCTACGGCCGCAGAATGGGCCATAGAAATGCCTACTTCTGCCCAACATTTTCCTTCAACTCCCTAGCCACTGTTCAATCCGAAAAGTAATTACCTCCATTCGCAAAAGTGTAAGGATGACTATGCGACCAAAGTGCAGCCCGCGAAATAGTTATGCAGTCACGTAATTGGCCGCGAAATCGACATCAAAAACACCCCAAAAAACTGCATCACTCTGCGACCATTCTGCGGTCCGTAGAGGGGTTCTGCGGCCGCAGAACGGGCCGCAGTAATGCCTACTTTTGCCCAACATTTTCCTTCAACTATCCAGGCACTGTTCAATCCAAAAAGTCCGAAGCTCCCTTCGCAAAAGTTTAAGGATGACTGTGCGACCAAAGTGCGGCCCGCGAAACGGTTATGCGTTCGCATAAATAGCCGCGAAATCAACATCGAAAATTCCCCAAAAAACTACCTCACTCTGCGACCATTCTGCGATGCGCATAGAGGTTCTGCAGATGCAGAATGGGCCGCAGTAATGCCTACTTTTGCCCAACATTTTCCTTCAACTATCCAGGCACAGTTCAATCCAAAAAGTCCAAAGCTCCCTTCGCAAAAGTCTAAGGATGACTATGCGACCAAAGTGCAGCCCGCGAAATAGTTATGCAGTCGCATAATTGGCCGCGAAATCGACATCAAAAACACCACAAAAAACTACCTCTCTGCGACCATTCTGCGTTCCGCAGAGTGGTTCTGCGACCGCAGAACGGACCGCAGAAATGCCTACTTCTGCCAAAATTTCTCCATCAACTCCACAGGCACTATTCAATAACAAAAGTCCGAACCTCCCTTTGCAAAAGTCAAAAGATAACAATGTGACCAAAGTGCGGCCCGCGAAACGGTTATGCAGTCGCATAATTGGCCGCGAAATCAACATCAAAAATACCCCCAAAAACTGCCTCACTCTTTGACCATTATGCGAGGCGCATAGAGGTTCTGCGACCACAGAATGGGCCATAGAAATGCCTACTTCTGCCCAACATTTTCCTTCAACTCCCTAGCCACTGTTCAGTCCGAAAAGTAATTACCTCCCTTCGCAAAAGTGTAAGGATGTCTATGCGACCAAAGTGCAGCCCGCGAAATAGTTATGCAGTCGCGTAAGTGGCCGCGAAATCGACATCAAAAACACCCCAGAAAACTGCCTCACTCTGCGACCATTCTGCGGTCCGCAGAGTGGTTCTGCGGCCGCAGAACGGGCCACAGTAATGCCTACTTTTGCCCAACATTTTCATTCAACTATCCAGGCACTGTTCAATCCAAAAAGTCCGAAGCTCCCTTCGCAAAAGTCTAAGGATGACTATGCGACCAAAGTGCGGCCCGCAAAACGGTTATGCGGTCGCATAATTGGCCGCGAAATCAACATAAAAAATGCCCCAAAAAACTGCCTCACTCTGCGACCATTCTGCGATGCGCATAGAGGTTCTGCAGACGCAGAATGGGCCGCAGTAATGCCTACTTTTGCCCAACATTTTCCTTCAACTCCCTAGCCACTTTTCAATCCGAAAAGTAATTACCTCCCTTCGCAAAAGTGTAAGGATGACTATGCGACCAAAGTGCAGCCCGCAAAATAGTTATGCAGTCGTGTAATTGGCCGCGAAATCGACATCAAAAACACCCCAGAAAACTGCATCACTCTGCGACCATTCTGCGGTCCGTAGAGTGGTTCTGCGGCCGCAGTAATGCCTACTTTTGCCCAACATTTTCCTTCAACTATCCAGGCACTGTTCAATCCAAAAAGTCCGAAGCTCCCTTTGCAAAAGTCCAAGGATGACTATGCGACCAAAGTGCGGCCCGCGAAACGGTTATGCGGTCGCATAATTGGCCGCGAAATCAACATCAAAAATGCCCCAAAAAACTGCCTCAC
This sequence comes from Nicotiana tabacum, assembly GCF_000715075.1. Lineage (NCBI taxonomy): Eukaryota > Viridiplantae > Streptophyta > Magnoliopsida > Solanales > Solanaceae > Nicotiana > Nicotiana tabacum. The sequence continues at coordinate 24,433 of NW_027438714.1, read as the reverse complement.
TCTGCGACCATTCTGCGATGCGCATAGAGGTTCTGCAGACGCAGAATGGGCCGCAGTAATGCCTACTTTTGCCCAAAATTTTCCTTCAACTATCCAGACACTGTTCAATCCAAAAAGTCCAAAGCTCCCTTCGCAAAAGTCTAAGGATGACTATGCGACCAAAGTGCAGCACGCGAAATAGTTATGCAGTCGCATAATTGGCCGCGAAATCGACATCAAAAACACCCCAGTAAACTACCTCACTCTGCGACCATTCTGCGGTCCGTAGAGTGGTTCTACGGCCGGAGTAATGCCTACTTTTGCCCAACATTTTCCTTCAACTATCCAGGCACTGTTCAATCCAAAATGTCCGAAGCTCCCTTTGCAAAAGTCTAAGGATGACTATGCAACCAAAGTGCGGCCCGCAAAACGGTTATGCAGTCGCATAATTGGCCGCGAAATCAACATCAAAAATGCCCCAAAAAACTGCCTCACTCTGCGACCATTCTGCGATGCGCATAGAGGTTCTGCAGACGCAGAATGGGCCGCAGTAATGCCTACTTTTGCCCAACATTTTCCTTCAACTATCCAGGCACTGTTCAATCCAAAAAGTCCAAAGCTCCCTTCGCAAAAGTCTAAGGATGACTATGCGACCAAAGTGCAGCCCGCAAAATAGTTATGCAGTCGCATAATTGGCCGCGAAATCGACATCAAAAACACCCCAGTAAACTACCTCACTCTGCGACCATTCTGTGTTCCGCAGAGTGGTTCTGCGGCCGCAGAAATGCCTACTTCTGCCCAAATTTCTCCTTCAACTCCACAGGCACTATTCAATCACAAAAGTCCGAACCTCCCTTTGCAAAAGTCAAAAGATAACAATGTGACCAAAGTGCGGCCCGCGAAACGGTTATGCAGTCGCATAATTGGCCGCGAAATCAACATCAAAAATGCCCCAAAAAACTGCCTCACTCTGCGACCATTATGCGATGCGCATAGAGGTTATGCGGCCGCAGAATGGGCCATAGAAATGCCTACTTCTGCCCAACATTTTCCTTCAACTCCCTAGCCACTGTTCAATCCGAAAAGTAATTACCTCCCTTCGCAAAAGTGCAAGGATGACTATGCGACCAAAGTGCAGCCCGCGAAATAGTTATGCAGTCACGTAATTGGCCGCGAAATCGACATCAAAAACACCCCAGAAAACTGCATCACTCTGCGACCATTCTGCGGTCCGTAGAGTGGTTCTGCGGCCGCAGAATGGGCTGCAGTAATGCCTACTTTTGCCCAACATTTTCCTTCAACTATCCAGGCACTGTTCAATCCAAAAAGTCCGAAGCTCCCTTCGCAAAAGTTTAAGGATGACTGTGCGACCAAAGTGCGGCCCGCGAAACGGTTATGCGTTCGCATAAATAGCCGCAAAATCAACATCGAAAATTCCCCAAAAAACTACCTCACTCTGCGACCATTCTGCGATTCGCATAGAGGTTCTGCAGACGCAGAATGGGCCGCAGTAATGCCTACTTTTTCCCAACATTTTCCTTCAACTATCCAGGCACTGTTCAATCCAAAAAGTCCAAAGCTCCCCTTGCAAAAGTCTAAGGATGACTATGCGACCAAAGTACAGCCCGCGAAATAGTTATGCAGTCGCATAATTGGCCGCGAAATCGACATCAAAAACACCACAGAAAACTACCTCACTCTGCGACCATTCTGCGTTCCGCAGAGTGGTTCTGCGGCCGTAGAACGGACCGCAGAAATGCCTACTTCTGCCCAAATTTCTCCATCAACTCCACAGGCACTATTCAATAACAAAAGTCCGAACCTCCCTTTGCAAAAGTCAAAAGATAACAATGTGACCAAAGTGCGGCCCGCGAAACAGTTATGCAGTCGCATAATTGGCCGCGAAATCAACATCAAAAATGCCCCAAAAAACTGCCTCACTCTGCGACCATTATGCGAGGCGCATAGAGGTTCTGCGACCACAGAATGGGCCATAGAAATGCCTACTTCTGCCCAACATTTTCCTTCAACTCCCTAGCCACTGTTCAGTCCGAAAAGTAATTACCTCCCTTCGCAAAAGTGTAAGGATGTCTATGCGACCAAAGTGCAGCCCGCAAAATAGTTATGCAGTCGCGTAATTGGCCGCGAAATCGACATCAAAAACACCCCAGAAAACTGCCTCACTCTGCGACCATTCTGCGGTCCGCAGAGTGGCTCTGCGGCCGCAGAACGGGCCATAGTAATGCCTACTTTTGCCCAACATTTTCATTCAACTATCCAGGCACTGTTCAATCCAAAAAGTCCGAAGCTCCCTTCGCAAAAGTCTAAGGATGACTATGCGACAAAAGTGCGGCCCGCGAAATGGTTATGCGGTCGCATAATTGGCCGCGAAATCAACATCAAAAATGCCCCAAAAAACTGCCTCACTCTGCGACCATTCTGCGATGCGCATAGAGGTTCTGCAGACGCAAAATGGGCCGCAGTAATGCCTACTTCTGCCCAACATTTTCCTTCAACTCCCTAGCCACTGTTCAATCCGAAAAGTAATTACCTCCCTTCGCAAAAGTGTAAGGATGACTATGCGACCAAAGTGCAGCCCGCGAAATAGTTATGCAGTCACGTAATTGGCCGCGAAATCGACATCAAAAACACCCCAGAAAACTGCATCACTCTGCGACCATTCTGCGGTCCGTAGAGTGGTTCTGCAGCCGCAGAACGGGCCGCAGTAATGCCTACTTTTGCCCAACATTTTCCTTCAACTATCCAGGCACTGTTCAATCAAAAAAGTCCGAAGCTCCCTTTGCAAAAGTTTAAGGATGACTGTGCGACCAAAGTGCGGCCCGCGAAACGGTTATGCGTTCGCATAAATAGCCGCGAAATCAACATCGAAAATTCCCCAAAAAACTACCTCACTCTGCGACCATTCTGCGATGTGCATAGAGGCTCTGTAGACGCAGAATGGGCCGCAGTAATGCCTACTTTTGCCCAACATTTTCCTTCAACTATCCAGGCACTGTTCAATCCAAAAAGTCCAAAGCTCCCTTCGCAAAAGTCTAAGGATGACTATGCGACCAAAGTACAGCCCGCGAAATAGTTATGCAGTCGCATAATTGGCCGCGAAATCGACATCAAAAACACCACAGAAAACTACCTCACTCTGCGACCATTCTGCGTTCCGCAGAGTGGTTCTGCGGCCGCAGAAGGGACCGCAGAAATGCCTACTTCTGCCCAAATTTCACCATCAACTCCACAGGCATTATTCAATAACAAAAGTCCGAACCTCCCTTTGCAAAAGTCAAAAGATAACAATGTGACCAAAGTGCGGCCCGCGAAACGGTTATGCAGTCGCATAATTGGCCGCGAAATCAACATCAAAAATGCCCCCAAAAACTGCCTTACTCTGCGACCATTATGCGAGGCGCATAGAGGTTCTGCGACCACAGAATGGGCCATAGAAATGCCTACTTCTGCCCAACATTTTCCTTCAACTCCCTAGCCACTGTTCAGTCCGAAAAGTAATTACCTCCCTTCGCAAAAGTGTAAGGATGTCTATGCGACAAAAGTGCAGCCCGCGAAATAGTTATGCAGTCGCGTAATTGGCCGCGAAATCGACATCAAAAACACCCCAGAAAACTGCCTCACTCTGCGACCATTCTGCGGTCCGCAGAGTGGTTCTGCGGCCGCAGAATGGGCCACAGTAATGCCTACTTTTGCCCAATATTTTCATTCAACTATCCAGGCACTGTTCAATCCAAAAAGTCCGAAGCTCCCTTCGCAAAAGTCTAAGGATGACTATGCGACCAAAGTGCGGCCCGCGAAATGGTTATGCGGTCGCATAATTGGCCGCGAAATCAACATAATAAATGCCCCAAAAAACTGCCTCACTCTGCGACCATTCTGCGATGCGCATAGAGGTTCTGCAGACGTAGAATGGGCCGCAGTAATGCCTACTTCTGCCCAACATTTTCCTTCAACTCCCTAGCCACTTTTCAATCCGAAAAGTAATTACCTCCCTTCGCAAAAGTGTAAGGATGACTATGCGACCAAAGTGCAGCCCGCAAAATAGTTATGCAGTCGTGTAATTGGCCGCGAAATCGACATCAAAAACACCCCAGAAAACTGCATCACTCTGCGACCATTCTGCGGTCCGTAGAGTGGTTCTGCGGCCGCAGTAATGCCTACTTTTGCCCAACATTTTCCTTCAACTATCCAGGCACTGTTCAATCCAAAAAGTCCGAAGCTCCCTTTGCAAAAGTCCAAGGATGACTATGCGACCAAAGTGCGGCCCGCGAAACGGTTATGCGGTCGCATAATTGGCCGCGAAATCAACATCAAAAATGCCCCAAAAAACTGCCTCACTCTGCGACCATTCTGCGATGCGCATAGAGGTTCTGCAGACGCAGAATGGGCCGCAGTAATGCCTACTTTTGCCCAATATTTTCCTTCAACTATCCAGACACTGTTCAATCCAAAAAGTCCAAAGCTCCCTTCGCAAAAGTCTAAGGATGACTATGCGACCAAAGTACAGCCCGCGAAATAGTTATGCAGTCGCATAATTTGCCGCGCAATCGACATCAAAAACACCCCAGTAAACTACCTCACTCTGCGACCATTCTGCGGTCCGTAGAGTGGTTCTACGGCCGGAGTAATGCCTACTTTTGCCCAACATTTTCCTTCAACTATCCAGGCACTGTTCAATCCAAAAAGTCCGAAGCTCCCTTTGCAAAAGTCTAAGGATGACTATGCAACCAAAGTGCGGCCCGCAAAACGGTTATGCAGTCGCATAATTGGCCGCGAAATCAACATCAAAAATGCCCCAAAAAACTGCCTCACTCTGCGACCATTCTGCGATGCGCATAGAGGTTCTGCAGACGCAGAATGGGCCACAGTAATGCCTACTTTTGCCCAACATTTTCCTTCAACTATCCAGGCACTGTTCAATCCAAAAAGTCCAAAGCTCCCTTCGCAAAAGTCTAAGGATGACTATGCGACCAAAGTGCAGCCCGCGAAATAGTTATGCAGTCGCATAATTGGCCGCGAAATCGACATCAAAAACACCCCAGAAAACTACCTCACTCTGCGACCATTCTGCGTTCCACAGAGTGGTTCTGCGGCCGCAGAAATGCCTACTTCTTCCAAAATTTCTCCTTCAACTCCACAGGCACTATTAGATCAGAAAAGTCCGAACCTCCCTTTGCAAAAGTCAAAAGATAACAATGTGACCAAAGTGCGGCCCGCAAAACGGTTATGCAGTCGCATAATTGGCCGCGAAATCAACATCAAAAATGCCCCAAAAAACTGCCTCACTCTGCGACCATTATGCGATGCGCATAGAGGTTCTGCGGCCGCAGAATGGGCCATAGAAATGCCTACTTCTGCCCAACGTTTTCCTTCAACTCCCTAGCCACTGTTCAATCCGAAAAGTAATTACCTCCCTTCGCAAAAGTGTAAGGATGACTATGCGACCAAAGTGCAGCCCGCGAAATAGTTATGCAGTCGCGTAATTGGCCGCGAAATCGACATCAAAAACACCCCAGAAAACTGCATCACTCTGCGACCATTCTGCGATCCGTAGAGTGGTTTTGCGGCCGCAGAACGGGCCGCAGTAATGCCTACTTTTGCCCAACATTTTCCTTCAACTATCCAGGCACTGTTCAATCCAAAAAGTCCGAAGCTCCCTTCGCAAAAGTCTAAGGATGACTATGCGACCAAAGTGCAGCCCGCGAAACGGTTATGCATTCGCATAAATAGCCGCGAAATCAACATCGAAAATTCCCCAAAAAACTACCTCACTCTGCGACCATTCTGCGATGCGCATAGAGGTTCTGCAGACGCAGAATGGGCCGCAGTAATGCCTACTTTTGCCCAACATTTTCCTTCAACTATCCAGGCACTGTAAGGATGACTATGCGACCAAAGTGCAGCCCGCGAAATAGTTATGCAGTCACGTAATTGGCCGCGAAATCGACATCAAAAACACCCCAGAAAACTGCATCACTCTGCGACCATTCTGCGGTCCGTAGAGTGGTTCTGCGGCCGCAGAACGGGCCGCAGTAATGCCTACTTTTGCCCAACATTTTCCTTCAACTATCCAGGCACTGTTCAATCCAAAAAGTCCAAAGCTCCCTTCGCAAAAGTCTAAGGATGACTATGCGACCAAAGTGCAGCCAGCGAAATAGTTATGCAGTCGCATAATTGGCCGCGAAATCGACATCAAAAACACCCCAGTAAACTACCTCACTCTGCGACCATTCTGTGTTCCGCAGAGTGGTTCTGCGGCCGCAGAAATGCCTACTTCTGCCCAAATTTCTCCTTCAACTCCACAGGCACTATTCAATCACAAAAGTCCGAACCTCCCTTTGCAAAAGTCAAAAGATAACAATGTGACCAAAGTGCGGCCCGCGAAACGGTTATGCAGTCGCATAATTGGCCGCGAAATCAACATCAAAAATGCCCCAAAAAACTTCCTCACTCTGCGACCATTATGCGTTGCGCATAGAGGTTCTGCGGCCGCGAAATGGGCCATAGAAATGCCTACTTCTGCCCAACATTTTCCTTCAACTCCCTAGCCACTGTTCAATCCGAAAAGTAATTACCTCCCTTCGCAAAAGTGTAAGGATGACTATGCGACCAAAGTGCAGCCCGCGAAATAGTTATGCAGTCACGTAATTGGCCGCGAAATCGACATCAAAAACACCCCAGAAAACTGCATCACTCTGCGACCATTCTGCGGTCCGTAGAGTGGTTCTGCGGCCGCAGAATGGGCTGCAGTAATGCCTACTTTTGCCCAACATTTTCCTTCAACTATCCAGGCACTGTTCAATCCAAAAAGTCCGAAGCTCCCTTCGCAAAAGTTTAAGGATGACTGTGCGACCAAAGTGCGGCCCGCGAAACGGTTATGCGTTCGCATAAATAGCCGCAAAATCAACATCGAAAATTCCCCAAAAAACTACCTCACTCTGCGACCATTCTATGATGCGCATAGAGGTTCTGCAGACGCAGAATGGGCCGCAGTAATGCCTACTTTTGCCCAACATTTTCCTTCAACTATCCAGGCACTATTCAATCGAAAAAGTCCAAAGCTCCCTTCGCAAAAGTCTAAGGATGACTATGCGACCAAAGTGCAGCCCGCGAAATAGTTATGCAGTCGCATAATTGGCCGCAAAATCGAAATCAAAAACACCCCAGTAAACTACCTCACTCTGCGACCATTCTGTGTTCCGCTGAGTGGTTCTGCGGCCGCAGAAATGCCTACTTCTGCCCAAATTTCTCCTTCAACTCCACAGGCACTATTCAATCACAAAAGTCCGAACCTCCCTTTGCAAAAGTGAAAAGATAACAATGTGACCAAAGTGCGGCCCGCGAAACGGTTATGCAGTCGCATAATTGGCCGCGAAATCAACATAAAAAATGCCCAAAAAAATTGCCTCACTCTGCGACCATTATGTGATGCGCATAGAGGTTCTGCGGCCGCGGAATGGGCCATAGAAATGCCTACTTCTGCCCAACATTTTCCTTCAACTCCCTAGCCACTGTTCAATCCGAAAAGTAATTACCTCCCTTCGCAAAAGTGTAAGGATGACTATGCGACCAAAGTGCAGCCCGCGAAATAGTTATGCAGTCACGTAATTGGCCGCGAAATCGACATCAAAAACACCCCAGAAAACAGCATCACTCTGCGACCATTCTGCGGTCCGTAGAGTGGTTCTGCGGCCGCAGAACAGGCCCCAGTAATGCCTACTTTTGCCCAAACATTTTCCTTCAACTATCCAGGCACTGTTCAATCCAAAAAGTCCGAAGCTCCCTTCGCAAAAGTTTAAGGATGACTCTGTGACCAAAGTGCGGCCCGCGAAACGGTTATGCGGTCGCATAATTTGCCGCGAAATCAACATCGAAAATTCCCCAAAAAACTACCTCACTCTGCGACCATTCTGCGTTCCGCAGAGTGGTTCTGCGGCCGCAGAACGGACTGCAAAAATGCCTACTTCTGCCCAAATTTCTCCATCAACTCCACAGGCACTATTCAATAACAAAAGTCCGAACCTCGCTTTGCAAAAGTCAAAAGATAACAATGTGACCAAATTGTGGCCCGCGAAACGGTTATGCAGTGGCATAATTGGCCGTGAAATCAACATCAAAAATTCCCCAAAAAACTGCCTTACTCTACGACCATTATGCGAGGCGCATAGAGGTTCTGCGACCACAGAATGGGCCATAGAAATGCCTACTTCTGCCCAACATTTTCCTTCAACTCCCTAGCCAATGTTCAGTCCGAAAAGTAATTACCTCCCTTCACAAAAGTGTAAGGATGACTATGCGACCAAAGTGCAGCCCGCGAAATAGTTATGCAGTCGCGTAATTGGCCGCGAAATCGACATCAAAAACACCCCAGAAAACTGCATCACTCTGCGACCATTCTGCGGTCCGTAGAGTGGTTCTGCGGCCGCAGAACGGGCCGCAGTAATGCCTACTTTTGCCCAACATTTTCCATCAACTATCTAGGCACTGTTCAATCCAAAAAGTCCGAAGCTCCCTTCGCAAAAGTTTAAGGATGACTGTGCGACCAAAGTGCGGCCTGCGAAACGGTTATGCGATCGCATAATTGGCCGCGAAATCAACATCAAAAATGCCCCAAAAAATCGCCTCACTCTGCGACCATTCTGCGATGCGCCTAGAGGTTCTGCAGACGTAGAATGGGCCGCAGTAATGCCTACTTTTGCCCAACATTTTCCTTCAACTATCCAGGCACTGTTCAATCTAAAAAGTCCAAAGCTCCCTTCGCAAAAGTCTAAGGATGACTATGCGACCAAAGTGCAGCCCGCGAAATAGTTATGCAGTCGCATAATTGGCTTCGAAATCGACATCAAAAACACCCCAGAAAACTACCTCACTCTGCGACCATTCTGCGTTCCGCAGAGTGGTTCTGCGGCCGTAGAACGGATCGTAGAAATGCCTACTTATGCCCAAATTTCTCCTTCAATTCCACAGGCACTATTCAATAACAAAAGCCCGAACCTCCCTTTGCAAAAGTCAAAAGATAACAATGTGACCAAAGTGCGGCCCGCGAAACGGTTATGCAGTTGCATAATTGGCCGCGAAATCAGCATCAAAAATGCCCCAAAAAACTGCCTCACTCTGCGACCATTATGCGAGGCGCATAGAGGTTCTGTGACCACAGAATGGGCCATAGAAATGCCTACTTCTGCCCAACATTTTCCTTCAACTCCCTAGCCACTGTTCAGTCCGAAAAGTAATTACCTCCCTTCGCAAAAGTGTAAGGATGACTATGCGACCAAAGTGCAGCCCGCGAAATTGTTATGTAGTCGCATAATTGGCCGCGAAATCGACATCAAAAACACCCAGAAAACTGCATCACTCTGCGACCATTCTGCGGTCCGCAGAGTGGTTCTGCGGCCGCAGTAATGCCTACTTTTGCCCAACATTTTCCTTCAACTATCCAGGCACTGTTCAATCCAAAAAGTCCGAAGCTCCCTTTGCAAAAGTCTATGGATGACTATGCGACCAAAGTGCGGCCCGCGAAACGGTTATGCGGTCGCATAATTGGCCGTGAAATCAACATCAAAAATGCCCCAAAAAACTGCCTCACTCTGCGACCATTCTGTGATGCGCATAGAGGTTCTGCAGACGCAGAATGGGCCGCAGTAATGCCTACTTTTGCCCAACATTTTCCTTCAACTATCCAGGCACTGTTCAATCCAAAAAGTCCAAAGCTCCCTTCGCAAAAGTCTAAGGATGACTATGCGACCAAAGTGCGGCCCGCGAAACGGTTATGCGGTCACATAATTGGCCGCGAAATCAACATAAAAAATGCCCCAAAAAACTGCCTCACTCTGCGACCATTCTGTGATGCGCATAGAGGTTCTGCAGACGCAGAATGAGCCGCAGTAATGCCTACTTTTGCCCAAATTTCTCCTTCAATTCCACAGGCACTATTTAATCACAAAAGTCCGAACCTCCCTTTGCAAAAGTCAAAAGATAACAATGTGACCAAAGTGCGGCCCGCGAAACGGTTATGCAGTCGCATAATTGTCCGCGAAATCAACATAAAAAATGCCCCAAAAAACTGCCTCACTCTGCGACCATTATGCGATGCGCATAGAGGTTCTGCGGCCGCAGAATGGGCCATAGAAATGCCTACTTCTGCCCAACATTTTCCTTCAACTCCCTAGCCACTGTTCAATCCGAAAAGTAATTACCTCCCTTCGCAAAAGTGTAAGGATGACTATGCGACCAAAGTGCAGCCCGCGAAATAGTTATGCAGTCGCGTAATTGGCCGCGAAATCGACATCAAAAACACCCCAGAAAACTACATCACTCTGCGACCATTCTGCGGTCCGTAGAGTGGTTTTGCGGCCGCAGAACGGGCCGCAGTAATGCCTACTTTTGCCCAACATTTTCCTTCAACTATCCAGGCACTGTTCAATCCAAAAAGTCCGAAGCTCCCTTCGCAAAAGTTTAAGGATGACTGTGTGACCAAAGTGCGGCCCGCGAAACGGTTATGCGGTCGCATAATTGGCCGCGAAATCAACATCAAAAATGCCCCAAAAAACTGCCTCACTCTGCGACCATTCTGCGATGCGCATAGAGGTTCTGCCGACGCAGAATGGGCCGCAGTAGTGCCTACTTTTGCCCAACATTTTCCTTCAACTATCCAGGCACTGTTCAATCCAAAAAGTCCAAAGCTCCCTTCGCAAAAGTCTAAGGATGACTATGTGACCAAAGTGCAGCCCGCGAAATAGTTATGCAGTCGCATAATTGGCCGCGAAATCGACATCAAAAACACCCCAGAAAACTACCTCACTCTACGACCATTCTGCGTTACGCAGAGTGGTTCTGCGGCCGCAGAACGGACCACAGAAATGCCTACTTCTGCCCAAATTTCTCCTTCAACTCCACAGGCACTATTCAATAACAAAAGTCCGAACCTCCCTTTGCAAAAGTCAAAAGATAACAATGTGACCAAAGTGCGGCCCGCGAAACAGTTATGCAGTCGCATAATTGGCCGCCAAATCAACATCAAAAATGCCCCAAAAAACTGCCTCACTTTGCGACCATTATGCGAGGCGCATAGAGGTTCTGCGACCACAGAATGGGCCATAGAAATGCCTACTTCTGCCCAACATTTTCCTTCAACTCCCTAGCCACTATTCAGTCCGAAAAGTAATTACCTCCCTTCGTAAAAGTGTAAGGATGACTATGCGACCAAAGTGCAGCCCGCGAAATAGTTATGCAGTCGCGTAATTGGCCGCGAAATCGACATCAAAAACACCCCAGAAAACTGCATCACTCTACGACCATTCTGCGGTCCGTAGAGTGGTTCTGCGGCCGCAGAACGGGCCGCAGTAATGCCTTCTTTTGCCCAACATTTTCCTTCAACTATCTAGGCACTGTTCAATCCAAAAAGTCCGAATCTCCCTTCGCAAAAGTTTAAGGATGACTGTGCGACCAAAGTGCGGCCCGCGAAACGGTTATGCGGTCGTATAATTGGCCGCGAAATCAACATCTAAAATGCCCTAAAAAACCGCCTCACTCTGCGACCATTCTGTGATGCGCATAGAGGTTCTGCAGACGCAGAATGGGCCGCAGTAATGCCTACTTTTGCCCAACATTTTCCTTCAACTATCCAGGCACTGTTCAATCCAAAAAGTCCAAAGCTTCCTTCGCAAAAGTCTAAGGATGACTATGCGACCAAAGTGCAGCCCGCGAAATAGTTATGCAGTCGCATAATTGGCTGCGAAATCGAAATCAAAAATACCCCAGAAAACTACCTCACTCTGCGACCATTCTGCGTTCCGCAGAGTGGTTCTGCGGCCGTAGAACGTACCGTAGAAATGCCTACTTCTGCCCCAATTTCTCCTTCAATTCCACAGGCACTATTCAATAACAAAAGCCCGAACCTCCCTTTGCAAAAGTCAAAAGATAACAATGTGACCAAAGTGCGGCCTGCAAAACGGTTATGCAGTCGCATAATTGGCCGCGAAATAAGCATAAAAAATGCCCCAAAAAACTGCCTCACTCTGCGACCAATATGCGAGGCGCATAGAGGTTCTGCGACCACAGAATGGGCCATAGAAATGCCTACTTCTGTCCAACATTTTCCTTCAACTCCCTAGCCACTGTTCAGTCCGAAAAGTAATTACCTCCCTTCACAAAAGTGTAAGGATGACTATGCGACCAAAGTGCAGCCCGCAAAATAGTTATGCAGTCGTGTAATTGGCCGCGAAATCAACATCAAAAACACCCCAGAAAACTGCCTCACTCTGCGACCATTCTGCGGTCCGCAGAGTGGTTCTGCGGTCGCAGAACGGTCCACAGTAATGCCTACTTTTGCCCAATATTTTCCTTCAACTATCCAGGCACGGTTCAATCCAAAAAGTCTGAAGCTCCCTTTGCAAAAGTCGAAGGATGACTATGCGACCAAAGTGCGGCCCGCGAAACGGTTATGCGGTCGCATAATTGGCCGCGAAATCAACATCAAAAATGCCCCAAAAAACTGCCTCACTCTGCGACCATTATGCGAGGCGCATAGAGGTTCTGCGACCACAGAATGGGCCATAGAAATGCCTACTTCTGCCAAACATTTTCCTTCAACTCCCTAGCCACTGTTCAGTCCGAAACGTAATTACCTCCCTTCGCAAAAGTCTAAGGATGACTATGCGACCAAAGTGCAGCACGCGAAATAGTTATGCAGTCGCATAACTGGCCGCGAAATCAACATCAAAAACACCCCAGAAAACTACCTCACTCTGCGACCATTCTGTGTTCCGCAGAGTGGTTCTGCGGCCGCAGAATGGGCCGCAGAAATGCCTACTTCTGCCCAAATTTCTCCTTCAACTCCACAGGCACTATTCAATCACAAAAGTCCGAACCTCCCTTTGCAAAACTCAAAAGATAACAATGTGACCAAAGTGCGGCCCGCGAAACGGTTATGCAGTCGAATAATTGGCCGCGAAATCAACATAAAAAATGCCCCAAAAAACTGCCTCACTCTGCGACCATTATGCGATGCGCATAGAGGTTCTGCGGCCGCAGAATGGGCCATAAAAATGCCTACTTCTGCCCAACATTTTCCTTCAACTCCCTAACCACTGTTCAATCCGAAAAGTAATTACCTCCCTTCGCAAAAGTGTAAGGATGACTATGCGACCAAAGTGCAGCCCGCGAAATAGTTATGCAGTCGCGTAATTGGCCGCGAAATCGACATCAAAAACACCCCAGAAAACTGCATCACTCTGCGACCATTCTGCGGTCCGTATAGTGGTTTTGCGGCCGCAGAACGGGCCGCAGTAATGCCTACTTTGGCCCAACATTTTCCTTCAACTATCCAGGCACTGTTCAATCCAAAAAGTCCGAAGCTCCCTTCGCAAAAGTTTAAGGATGACTATGTCACCAAAGTGCGGCCCGCGAAACGGTTATGCGGTCGCATAATTGGCCGCGAAATCAACGTAAAAAATGCCCCAAAAAACTGCCTCACTCTCCGACCATTCTGCGATGCGCATAGAGGTTCTGCAGACGTAGAATGGGCCGCAGTAATGCCTACTTTTGCCCAACATTTTCCTTCAACTATCCAGGCACTGTTCAATCCAAAAAGTCCAAAGCTCCCTTCGCAAAAGTCTAAGGATGACTATGTGACCAAAGTGCAGCCCGCGAAATAGTTATGCTGTCGCATAATTGGCCGCGAAATCGACATCAAAAACACCCCAGAAAACTACCTCACTCTACGACCATTCTGCGTTACGCAGAGTGGTTCTGCTGCCGCAGAACGGACCGTAGAAATGCCTACTTCTGCCCAAATTTCTCCTTCAACTCCACAGGCACTATTCAATAACAAAAGTCCGAACCTCCCTTTGCAAAAGTCAAAAGATAACAATGTGACCAAAGTGCGGCCCGCGAAACAGTTATGCAGTCGCATAATTGGCCGTGAAATCAACATCAAAAATGCCCCAAAAAACTGCCTCACTCAGCGACCATTATGGGAGGCGCATAGAGGTTCTGCGACCACAGAATGGGCCATAGAAATGCCTACTTCTGCCCAACATTTTCCTTCAACTCCCTAGCCACTGTTCAGTCCGAAAAGTAATTACCTCCCTTCACAAAAGTGTAAGGATGACTATGCGACCAAAGTGCAGCCCGCAAAATAGTTATGCAGTCGTGTAATTGGCCGCGAAATCAACATCAAAAACACCCCAGAAAACTGCCTCACTCTACGACCATTCTGCGATCCGCAGAGTGGTTCTGCGGTCGCAGAACGGGCCACAGTAATGCCTACTTTTGCCCAATATTTTCCTTCAACTATCCAGGCACCGTTCAATCCAAAAAGTCCGAAGCTCCCTTCGCAAAAGTCTAAGGATGACTATGCGACCAAAGTGCGGCCCGTGAAATGGTTATGCGGTCGCATAATTGGCCGCGAAATCAACATCAAAAATGCCCCAAAAAACTGCCTCACTTTGCGACCATTCTATGATGCGCATAGAGGTTATGCAGACGCAGAATGGGCCGTAGAAATGCCTACTTCTGCCCAACATTTTCCTTCAACTCCCTAGCCACTTTTCAATCTGAAAAGTCCGAACCTCCCTTCGCAAAAGTTTAAGGATGACTATGCGACCAAAGTGCAGCCCGCGAAATAGTTATGCAGTCGCATAATTGGCCGCGAAATCGACATCAAAAACACCCCAGAAAACTACCTCACTCTGCGACCATTCTGCGTTCCACAGAGTGGTTCTGCGCCGCAGAACGGACCGCAGAAATGCCTACTTCTGCCCAAATTTCTCCTTCATCTCCACAGGCACTATTCAATAACAAAAGTCCGAACCTCCCTTTGCAAAAGTCAAAAGATAACAATGTGACCAAAGTGCGGCCCGCGAAACAGTTATGCAGTCGCATAATTGGCCGCGAAATCAACATCAAAAATGCCCCAAAAAACTGCCTCACTCTACGACCATTATGCGAGGCGCATAGAGGTTCTGCGACCACAGAATGGGCCATAGAAATGCCTACTTCTGCCCAACATTTTCCTTCAACTCCCTAGCCACTGTTCAGTCCGAAAAGTAATTACCTCCCTTCGCAAAAGTGTAAGGATGACTATGCGACCAAAGTGCAGCCTGCAAAATAGTTATGTAGTCGCGTAATTGGCAGCGTAATCGACATCAAAAACACCCCAGAAAACTACCTCACTCTGCGACCATTCTGCGTTACGCAGAGTGGTTCTGCGGCCGCAGAACGGACCGCAGAAATGCCTACTTCTGCCCAAATTTCTCCTTCAACTCCAAAGGCACTATTCAATAACAATAGTCCGAACCTCCCTTTGCAAAAGTCAAAAGATAACAATGTGACCAAAGTGCGGCCAGCGAAACAGTTATGCAGTCGCATAATTGGCCGCGAAATCAACATCAAAAATGCCCCAAAAAACTGCCTCACTCTGCGACCATTATGCGAGGCGCATAGAGGTTCTGCGACCACAGAATGGGCCATAGAAATGCCTACTTCTGCCCAACATTTTCCTTCAACTCCCTAGCCACTGTTCAGTCCGAAAAGTAATTACCTCCCTTCGCAAAAGTGTAAGGATGACTATGCGACCAAAGTGCAGCCTGCAAAATAGTTATGTAGTCGCGTAATTGGCAGCGTAATCGACATCAAAAACACCCCAGAAAACTGCCTCACTCTGCGACCATTCTGCGGTCCGCAGAGTGGTTCTGCGGTCGCAGAACAGGCCACAGTAATGCCTACTTTTGCCCAACATTTTCCTTCAACTATCCAGGCACTGTTCAATCCAAAAAGTCCGAAGCTCCCTTCCCAAAAGTCTAAGGATGAGTATGCGACCAAAGTGCGGCCCGCGAAACGGTTATGCGGTCGCATAATTGGCCGCGAAATCAACATCAAAAATGCACCAAAAAACTGCCTCACTTTGCGACCATTCTGTGATGCGCATAGAGGTTATGCAGACGCAGAATGGGCCATAGAATAGCCTACTTCTGCCCAACATTTTCCTTCAACTCCCTAGCCACTTTTCAATCTGAAAAGTCCGAACCTCCCTTCGCAAAAGTGTAAGGATGACTATGCGACCAAAGTGCAGCCCGCGAAATAGTTATGCAGTCGCATAATTGGCTGCGAAATCGACATCAAAAACACCCCAGAAAACTACCTCACTCTGCGACCATTCTGCGTTATGCAGAGTGGTTCTGCGCCGCAGAACGGACCGCAGAAATGCCTACTTCTGCCCAAATTTCTCCTTCATCTCCACAGGCACTATTCAATAACAAAAGTCCGAACCTCCCTTTGCAAAAGTCAAAAGATAACAATGTGACCAAAGTGCGGCCCGCGAAACAGTTATGCAGTCGCATAATTGGCCGCGAAATCAACATCAAAAATGCCCCAAAAAACTGCCTCACTCTACGACCATTATGCGAGGCGCATAGAGGTTCTGCGACCAACAGAATGGGCCATAGAAATGCCTACTTCTGCCCAACATTTTCCTTCAACTCCCTAGCCACTGTTCAGTCCGAAAAGTAATTACCTCCCTTCGCAAAAGTGTAAGGATGACTATGCGACCAAAGTGCAGCCCGCGAAATAGTTATGCAGTCGCGTAATTGGCCGCGAAATCGACATCAAAAACACCCCAGAAAACTGCATCACTCTGCGACCATTCTGCGGTCCGTAGAGTGGTTTTGCGGCCGCAGAACGGGCCGCAGTAATGCCTACTTTGGCCCAACATTTTCCTTCAACTATCCAGGCACTGTTCAATCCAAAAAGTCCGAAGCTCCCTTCGCAAAAGTTTAAGGATGACTATGTCACCAAAGTGCGGCCCGCGAAACGGTTATGCGGTCGCATAATTGGCCGCGAAATCAACATCAAAAATGCCCCAAAAAACTGCCTCACTCTCCGACCATTCTGCGATGCGCATAGAGGTTCTGCAGACGTAGAATGGGCCGCAGTAATGCCTACTTTTGCCCAACATTTTCCTTCAACTATCCAGGAACTGTTCAATCCAAAAAGTCCAAAGCTCCCTTCGCAAAAGTCTAAGGATGACTATGTGACCAAAGTGCAGCCCGCGAAATAGTTATGCAGTCGCATAATTGGCTGCGAAATCGACATCAAAAACACCCTAGAAAACTACCTCACTCTGCGACCATTCTGCGTTCCGCAGAGTGGTTCTGCGGCCGCAGAACGGACCGCAGAAATGCCTACTTCTGCCCAAATTTCTCCTTCAACTCCACAGGCACTATTCAATAACAAAAGTCCGAACCTCCCTTTGCAAAAGTCAAAAGATAACAATGTGACCAAAGTGCGGCCCGCGAAACAGTTATGCAGTCGCATAATTGGCCGCGAAATCAACATCAAAAATGCCCCAAAAAACTGCCTCACTCTGCGACCATTATGCGAGGCGCATAGAGGTTCTGCGACCACAGAATGGGCCATAGAAATGCCTACTTCTGCCCAACATTTTCCTTCAACTCCCTAGCCATTGTTCAGTCCGAAAAGTAATTACCTCCCTTCGCAAAATAGTAAGGATGACTATGTGACCAAAGTGCAGCCCGCACAATAGTTATGCAGTCGCGTAATTGGCAGAGAAATCGACATCAAAAATACCCCAGAAAACTGCCTCACTCTGCGACCATTCTACGGTCCGCAGAGTGGTTCTGCGGTCGCAGAACGGGCCAAAGTAATGCTTACTTTTGCCCAACATTTTCCTTCAACTATCCAGGCACTGTTCAATCCAAAAAGTCCGAAGCTCCCTTCGCAAAAGTCTAAGGATGACTATGCGACCAAAGTGCGGCCCACGAAACGGTTATGCGGTCGCATAAATGGCCGCGAAATCAACATCAAAAATGCCCCAAAAAACTGCCTCACTTTGCGACCATTCTGTGATGCGCATAGAGGTTATGCACACGCAAAATGGGCCGTAGAAATGCCTACTTCTGCCCAACATTTTCCTTCAACTCCCTAGCCACTTTTCAATCTGAAAAGTCCGAACCTCCCTTCGCAAAAGTGTAAGGATGACTATGCGACCAAAGTGCAGCCCGCGAAATAGTTATGCAGTCGCATAATTGGCTGAGAAATCGACATCAAAAACATCCCAGAAAACTACCTCACTCTGCGACCATTCTGCGTTCCGCAGAGTGGTTCTGCGGCCGCAGAACGGGCCGCAGTAATGCCTACTTTTGCCAAACATTTTCCTTCAACTCCCCAGGCACTGTTCAATCCAAAAAGTCTGAAGCTCCCTTCGCAAAAGTCTAAGGATGACTATGCGACCAATGTGCGGCCCGCGAAATGGTTATGCGGTCGCATAATTGGCCGCAAAATAAACATAAAAAATTCCCCAAAAACCTGCCTCACTCAGCAAGCATTATGCGGTCTGCATAGTGCTTCTATTTCTGCCCAACATTTTCCTTCAACTCCCAAGGCAGTTTTCAATCTAAAAAGTGCGAACCTCCATTCGCAAAAGACTACGGATGCATATGCGACCAA
This sequence comes from Nicotiana tabacum, assembly GCF_000715075.1. Classification (NCBI taxonomy): domain Eukaryota; kingdom Viridiplantae; phylum Streptophyta; class Magnoliopsida; order Solanales; family Solanaceae; genus Nicotiana; species Nicotiana tabacum. The sequence continues at coordinate 5,968 of NW_027438714.1, read as the reverse complement.
AGTGCGGCCCGCGAAACGGTTATGCGATCACATAATTGGCCGCGAAATCGACATAAAAAATGCCCCAGAAAATATCCTCACTCTACGACCATTCTACGATCCACAGAGTGGTTCTGCGGCCGCTGAAATGCCTACTTCTACCCAATATTTTCCTTCAACTCCCCAGACACTGTTCAATCCAAAATGTTCGAACCTCCCTTTGATAAAGTCTAAGGATGACTATGTGACCAAAGTGCGGCCCCTAAAACGGTTATGCGGTCGCATAATTTGCCGCGAAATTGACATCAAAAAAGCCCCAAAAAATTGCCTCACTGAGCGACCATTTTGCGGTCCGCATAGTTTTTCTACTTCTACCCAACATTTTCCTTCAACTCCCCACGCACCGTTCAATCCAAAAAGTCCGAACCTCCATTCGCAAAGGTCTAAGGATGACTATGCGACCAAAGTGCGGCCCGCAAAATGGTTATGCGGTCGCATAATTGGACGCGAAATCGACATAAAAATGCACAAGAAAACTGCCTCATTATGCGACCATTCTTGGATCTGCAGAGTGGTTCTGCGGTCGTAGAAATGCGTACTTCTGCCAAATATTTTCCTTTAACTTCCCAGGCACTGTTCAATCCAAAAAGTCCGAAGCTCCCTTCGCAAAAGTCTAAGGATGACTATGCGACTAATGTGCGGCCCGGGAAACGGTTATGCGGTCGCATAATTGGCCGCGAAATCAACATAAAAAATTCCCCCAAAACCTGCCTCACTCAGCAAGCATTATGCGGTCCGCATAGTGCTTCTACTTCTGCCCAACATTTTCCTTCAACTCTCAAGGTACTGTTCAAACTAAGAAGTCCGAACCTCCATTCGCAAAAGACTAAGTATGCATATGTGACCAAAGTGCGGCCCGCGAAACGGTTATGCGGTCGCATAATTGGCCGCGAAATCGACATAAAAAATGCCCCAGAAAATTGCCACACTCTACGACCATTCTACAATCTGCAGAGTGGTTCTGCAGCCGCTGAAATGCCTACTTCTACCCAATATTTTCCTTCAACTCCCCAAACACTGTTCAATCCAAAACGTTCGAACCTCACTTTGCAAAAGTCTAAGGATGACTATGCGACCAAAGTGCGGCCCCTAAAATGGTTATGCGGTCGCATAATTGGCCGCGAAATCGACGTCAAAAAAGCCCCAAAATATTGCCTCACTGAGCGACCCTTTTGCGGTCCGCATAGTTTTTCTACTTCTGCCCAACATTTTCCTTCAACTCCCCACGCACTGTTCAATCCAAAAAGTCCGAACCTCCATTCACAAAGGTCTAAGGATGACTATGTGACCAAAGTGCGGCCCGCGAAATGGTTATGCGGTCGCATAATTGGACGTGAAATCGGCATAAAAATGCACAAGAATACTGCCTCACTATGCGACCATTCTTGGATCTACAGAGTGGTTCTGCGGCCGCAGAAATGCGTACTTCTACCCAATATTTTCCTTCAACTCCCCAGGCACTGTTCAATCAAAAACATTCGAACCTCCCTTCGCAAATGTCTAAGGATGACTATGCGACCAAAGTGCGGCCCCTGAAACGGTTATGCGGTCGCCTAATTCGCCGCGAAATCAACATCAAAAAAGCCCCAAAAAACTGCCTCACTCAGCGACCATTTTGCGGTCCGCATAGTTTTTCTACTTCTGCCCAACATTTTGCTTCAACTCCCCACGCACTGTTCAATCCAAAAAGTCCGAACCTCAATTCGCAAAGGTCTAAGGATGACTATGCGACCAAAGTGCGGCCCGCGAAATGGTTATGCGGTCGCAAATTTGGCAGCAAAATCGACATAAAAATGCATAAGAAAACTGCCTCACTATGCGACCATTTTGCGATCCGCAGAGTGGTTCTGCGGCCGCAGAACGGGCCATAGAAATGCCTACTTCTGCCCAAAAATGTCTGAACCTCCCATTGCAAAAGTCTAAGGATGACAATGTGACCAAAGTGCGGCCCGCGAAACATTTATGCGGTGGCATAATTGGCCGCGAAATCGACATAAAAAACACCCTAGAAACATGCCTCACTCAGCGACCATTATGCGGTTCGCATAGTGCTTCTACTTCTGCCCAACATTTTCCTTCAACTCCACAGGCACTGTTAAATAAAAAATTTCCGAACCTCCATTTACAAAATTCTAAGGATCAGTATATGGCCAAAGTGCGGCACGCGAAATGGTTATGCGGTCGCATAATCTGCCGCAAAATTGACATAAAAAATGCACAAGAGAATTGACTCACTCTGCGATCCGCAGAGTGGTTCTGCGGCCGCAGAAATGCGTACATCTGCCCAACATTTTCCGTCAACTCCCCTGGCACTGTTCAGTCAAAAACGGTCGAACCTCCCTTCGCAAAAGTCTAAGGATGACTATGCGACCAAAGTGCGGCCCTCAAAATGGTTACGCAGTCGCATAATTGGCCGCGAAATCGACATAAAAAACTTTCCAGAAAACTGCCTCACTCTGCGACCGTTCTGCGGTCCGCAGAATGGTTTTGTTTCCGCAGACGTGCCGCAAAAATGCCTACTTCTGTCCGAAATTATCCTTCAACTCCCCTGGCACTGTTCAATACAGAAAATTTGAACCTCCCTTCGCAAAAGTCTAAGGATGACTATGCAACCAAAGTGCAGCCCCCGAAACGATTATGCTGTCGCATAATTGGCCGCGAAATTGACATCAAAAAAGCCCAAAAAAACAACCTCACTCAGCGACCATTTTGCGGTCCGCATAGTTTTTCTACTTCTGCCCAACATTTTGCTTCAACTCCCCACGCACTATTCAATCCAAAAAGTCCGAACCTCCATTCGCAAAGGTCTAAGGATGACTATGCGACCAAAGTGCGGCCCGCGAAATGGTTATGCGGTCGCATATTTGGCAGCAAAATTGACATAAAAATGCATAAGAAAACTGCCTCACTATGCGACCATTTTGCGATCCGCAGAGTGGTTCTGCGGCCGCAGAACGGGCCATAGAAATGCCTACTTCTGCCCAAAAATGTCTGAACCTCCCATTGCAAAAGTCTAAGGATGACAATACGACCAAAGTGCGGCCCGCGAAACATTTATGCGGTGGCATAATTGGCCGCGATATCGACATAAAAAACACCCTAGAAACATGCCTCACTCAGCGACCATTATACGGTTCGCATAGTGCTTCTACTTCTGCCCAACATTTTCCTTCAACTCCACAGGCACTGTTAAATAAAAAATTTCCGAACCTCCATTTACAAAATTCTAAGGATCAGTATATGGCCAAAGTGCGGCCCGCGAAATGGTTATGCGGTCGCATAATCTGCCGCAAAATTGACATAAAAAATGCACAAGAGAATTGACTCACTCTGTGATCCGCAGAGTGGTTTTGCGGCCGTAGAAATGCGTACATCTGCCCAACATTTTCCGCCAACTCCCCTGGCACTGTTCAGTCCAAAACGGTCGAACCTCCCTTTGCAAAAGTCTAAGGATGACTGTGCGACCAAAGTGCGGCCCTCAAAACGGTTACGCAGTCGCATAATTGGCCGCGAAATCGACATAAAAAACTTTCCAGAAAACTGCCTCACTCTGCGACCATTCTGCGGTCCGCAGAGTGGTTTTGTTTCCGCAGACGAGTCGCAAAAATGCCTACTTCTGTCCGACATTAACCTTCAACTCCCCTGGCACTGTTCAATCCAGAAAATTTGAACCTCCCTTCGCAAAAGTCTAAGGATGACTATGCGACCAAAGTGCAGCCCCCGAAACGATTATGCTGTCGCATAATTGGCCGCGAAATTGACATCAAAAAAGCCCCAAAAAACAACCTCACTCAGCGACCATTTTGCGGTCCGCATAGTTTTTCTACTTCTGCCCAACATTTTGCTTCAATTCCCCACGCACTGTTCAATCCAAAAAGTCCGAACCTTCATTCGCAAAGATCTAAGGATGACTATGCGACCAAAGTGTGGCCCGTGAAATGGTTATGCGGTCGCATATTTGGCAGCAAAATCAACATAAAAATGCATAAGAAAACTGCCTCACTATGCGACCATTTTGCGATCCGCAGAGTGGTTCTGCGGCCGCAGAACGGGCCATAGAAATGCCTACTTCTGCCCAAAAATGTCTGAACCTCCCATTGCAAAAGTCTAAGGATGACAATACGACCAAAGTGCGGCCCGCGAAACATTTATGCGGTGGCATAATTGGCCGCGATATCGACATAAAAAACACCCTAGAAACATGCCTCACTCAGCGACCATTATGCGGTTCGCATAGTGCTTCTACTTCTGCCCAACATTTTCCTTCAACTCCACAGGCACTGTTAAATAAAAAATATCCGAACCTCCATTTACAAAATTCTAAGGATCAGTATATGGCCAAAGTGCGGCCCGCAAAATGGTTATGCGGTCGCATAATCTGCCGCAAAATTGACATAAAAAATGCACAAGAGAATTGACTCACTCTGCGATCCGCAGAGTGGTTCTGCGGCCGTAGAAATGCGTACATCTGCCCAACATTTTCCGCCAACTCCCCTGGCACTGTTCAGTCCAAAACGGTCGAACCTCCCTTCGCAAAAGTCTAAGGATGACTATGCGACCAAAGTGCGGCCCTCAAAACGGTTACGCAGTCGCATAATTGGCGGCAAAATCGACATAAAAAACTTTCCAGAAAACTGCCTCACTCTGCGACCATTCTGCGGTCCGCAGAGTGGTTTTGTTTCCGCAGACGAGTCGAAAAAATGCCTTCTTCTGTCCGACATTATCCTTCAACTCCCCTGGCACTGTTCAATCCAGAAAATTTGAACCTCCCTTCGCAAAAGTCTAAGGATGACTATGCGACTAAAGTGCAGCCCCCGAAACGATTATGCTGTCGCATAATTGGCCGCGAAATTGACATCAAAAAAGCCCCAAAAAACAACCTCACTCAGCGACCATTTTGCGGTCCGCATAGTTTTTCTACTTCTGCCCAACATTTTGCTTCAACTCCCCACGCACTGTTCAATCCAAAAAGTCCGAACCTCCATTCGCAAAGGTCTAAGGATGACTATGCGACCAAAGTGCGGCCCGCGAAATGGTTATGCGGTCGCATATTTGGCAGCAAAATCGACATAAAAATGCATAAGAAAACCGCCTCACTATGCGACCATTTTGCGATCCGCAGAGTGGTTCTGCGGCCGCAGAACGGGCCATAGAAATGCCTACTTCTGCCCAAAAATGTCTGAACCTCCCATTGCAAAAGTCTAAGGATGACAATGCGACCAAAGTGCGGCCCGCGAAACATTTATGCGGTGGCATAATTGGCCGCGAAATCGACATAAAAAACACCCTAGAAACATGCCTCACTCAGCGACCATTATGCGGTTCGCATAGTGCTTCTACTTCTGCCCAACATTTTCCTTCAACTCCACAGTCACTGTTAAATAAAAAATTTCCGAACCTCCATTTACAAAATTCTAAGGATCAGTATATGGCCAAAGTGCGGCCCGCGAAATGGTTATGCGGTCGCATAATCTGCCGCAAAATTGACATAAAAAATGCACAAGAGAATTGACTCACTCTGCGATCCGCAGAGTGGTTTTGCGGCCGTAGAAATGCGTACATCTGCCCAACATTTTCCGCCAACTCCCCTGGCACTGTTCAGTCCAAAACGGTCGAACCTTCCTTCGCAAAAGTCTAAGGATGACTATGCGACCAAAGTACGGCCCTCAAAACAGTTACGCAGTCGCATAATTGGCCGCGAAATCGACATAAAAAACTTTCCAGAAAACTGCCTCACTCTGCGACCATTCTGCGGTCCGCAGAGTGGTTTTGTTTCCGCAGACGAGCCGCAAAAATGCCTTCTTCTGTCCGACATTATCCTTCAACTCCCCTGGCACTGTTCAATCCAGAAAATTTGAACCTCCCTTCGCAAAAGTCTAAGGATGACTATGCGACTAAAGTGCAGCCCCCGAAACGATTATGCTGTCGC
>NW_027438713.1:40000-45000 GCF_000715075.1 Nicotiana tabacum | reverse complement strand
CCAATTTCCAACATTCATAGTTTCTTACAAGACCCGAATATCATATCTACACACTGTATAAGTCTGAACAAGCTGTATCAAGCCATAACCATAACCCAAGATATAATCACATAACATACTACACAACTCGCATATGTCACGACCCAAAATCCCACCACAGGAGTCGTGATGGCACCTAGTCTCTAAGACTAGGTAAGCCGGTTTCCATTGCATTTTTGAAATCATCATTTTTTTTATAAGTAACCAAAACTAACAGCGAAAATAATTATAATATACAACCTCCCAAGACTGGTAGTACTGAGTCACGAACTCTAACCGAATACATAGAATGATTACGAGAACCGAATATACCATACTGTTTGATTACAAGTTAACAGTACAATAAAATGAAAGGACTCCAAAGAACTGCGACGACCAAGCAGCTCTACCTTGAATCCTTACGATCCCGCTTTAACTCTGCTCAAGTCCGTTATCTTCAATACCTGGCTCTGCACAAAAATGTGCAGAAGTGTAGAGTGAGCACACCACAGCGGTGCCCAGTAAGTATCAAGACTAACCTCAATAGAGTAGAGACGAGGTACAGTCAAGACACTCACTAGTCTAATACCCTGTGCAATATAGCAGTATACAATAGTACTGAAAAATAACTAGCAATGATAACAATAACTCCACCCAGTGATATGCACAGTAAGACAATAAGATCACCATTTAATAGCGCTCAACAATTAATTAATAAAATTACACTCAGTTAAATCAAGTTCTTCAATTAAATATCCTTCACATATAATTCTATCAATTAACTCTCTTTCAAATATAATTTTCCTCAAATAATTATCTTTCAAATACAATTCTTTCATAGAATACTTTCTAAATAAAAATCCTTCCAAATAAATATTTTGAATATAATTCTTCAATTTAAAAAGTCACCATGTGACACCTCATTTCATAATCATAAAAAAAATACGGGTCTCAGCCCATTTTCATATTTTTCATAAATACGGGTCTCAGCCCATTTTTCATATCTCCACGGCACTTCGTGCTCATAATTAAATCATTATATTTTTCCGGCACATCGTTCCTTCATTTCATATCTCACCTGCACGGACATCACACGTGCCAAATATCATTATCATTTAATCACAGCACCTCGTGCCCACATTTCATATCACAACCACCATTCACATGCCAATATTCTCAATGTATATAAGATCCACATAATCAATTTATTTTCACTAAAGTGAGTTTAAAAGTTTTTAAATCAATTAAGAAATCAACAAAGAATTGAATTTATTTTTATAAATCATTTGGGTGAAGAAAATAACTTTGCACTTATATCAAAGCATCAGATAAACTACTGATTTGGTTGTAAAACTATTTAATTTAAAAACATAATAATAATTCTTTTTATTTAAATCAACTCAATCATTGAAAATCAGTAAGAAAACCAGAAATATACTTCTTCAAAGTCTCGTGCTAAAAAGCCAAAGTCTACACAATACAACTAGGAGCACAAAATACATAATAATAAAGTCAACTAGTACACCACGGAAGAAGACAAGAATTTACATATTAAATAAAACCAAATCACCCAAGGCAAGAACATGAATAAAGAAATATCAACAGGGCACTCCCGAGGTACCGCCTCGTAGTCCCAAATCATAAATAAATTCACAATATCGCATTTACTTATATCACCGCGGGAGCCTTCACATTAAATTTTTAAAGAAATCATTTTCCCGAAATAGCATCCCGCATTTTAGCCACCTTTATCACATCGCATGACTTCTAGTAATTCCCCTACTAGCCACGCATTTCAAGCCACTCTTATCTCACCGCATGACTTCTAGTAGTTCCCCTACTAGCCACGCGTTTCAAGCCACCCTTATCTCACCGCATGTGTTTCATCACCCTGACCTTATATAACCGCAATGACTTCTAGTAGTTCCCCTACTAACCACGCGTTTCAAGCCACCCTTATCTCACCGCATGCGTATCAATATCACAATATTTCACAAATCGCACCTCAAGTGTCCAAATATCACAGCATAATATAACTTGCACCTCAAGTGCCCAAATATTACAGCATTTCACAAATTGCACATCAAGTGCTCAAATCTTACAACATATCACAGATTGCACATCAGGTACTCAAATCTTACAACATATCACAAATTGCACATCGAGTGCCCAAATATTACAATTTGCCACAGAAATCAACAATACATTATTTTCTATAATAAGGAGCCCACGACTCGACCATAATGTGCACAAAAATCTTAACAAAATATTCGTAAGCGAACAACTCGACAAAATAATATTTCACATAAAAATCAAGGTGGCAATCATACCAAATCATCATGTAAAATAATTTCAACAAACAAGGATCTAGGCATGACAAATAGAGGATTTAATAATTGCCAATAATTTTCAATTTGATACATAAGGGCGTATAATAATTTTAATAAATGAAATTTGCACATATAAACCAAGTACGTACTCGTCACCTCGCGTACATGGATTTCAATTACACAAATTGCACATAATACTCAATGCCTGAGGGGTAATTCCCCCACTCGAGGTTAAGCAAGACACTTACCTCGACGAAACTAAGTCAATGTTTTAAATGATCTTCGTGAGTGAAGCCACCTTCGGATGGCTCAAATCTGAAATTCACCCCTTAATAATACTACGATGGTCCACCACACTAAACAAATTTCAATCTACAACAATGCAAAACAATTGCACCAATATTAGTAAACAAGTTTCCAGATTTTTGGTCATTTAGACATTTTATCAAACATCTAGTAGGCATGAATCTCTACATATCTCAACCATAGAATTAGTTCATCCAACTACTACCATTTACCAACAATTTATCCCACTATCATTCTTAAATAATTCATAACTTCCAACATCACATACATGACCATCCATCCACACCCAACCAACAAAATTCTATCAAATAATCACATTTCAATCTCTACAATGGTTATGTATTTAAATTGGGAACATATGGCTTCCAATCGCCATACCATAAGTTCTAATACTTAATTGATACTCATATTCCCATAATATATCCATACATGTAAGTCTAAGGGTGTAGGATTACCTTTTTGGAAGAAATCTTGCAAAACCCTCCTTTGAGTTCTTGAAGAAATTTCTTGAAGATCTAAGTATTTTATGTGTATATTTCATCAATACTAGTGTAGAAATAATGAAATTTCACATCAAGATAATGGGGATTGCTTACCTTGAAGAAGAGAGGAGTTGGTGGTCTTGAGAGAGTGGAGAAGAGCTCCAAAATTCGTCCAAATGAAGTGGGGAAAATGAACCCCGAAATTGTATCTATAGGCCCAGATTTTTGGGTTTCGGATGCTGCCCCGGATGCTATGGCAGCTCTTCACTGCCAGTCCCTCTTTCGGATGCGGCCCCGGATGCTTCGCATCCTCAGTCTCCTCTGTCAGCCTTTGGTGATTTGGTCATAACTTCTTGTAGAAAAGTCCAAATGACAAACGGTTTGAAGCGTTAGAAACTAGGCTCGAAGATCTTTCATTTGATAGGTTGTGAATCACATAACACCTTATATATATGTAGATAATTTCGTTCTAAGTTAGGTCTTGTGCCGAAACATAACAAATCGATCTGGAATGACCTCAAATTTTGCACACAAGTCGTAAATGACATAATGAAGCTATTCAAATTTCCGGAATCGAAGTCCAAGCCCGATACATCAAGGTCAACTCCCAATCGACATTTTTCTTAAAATCTTTCATTTTCCAACTTTCGCCAAAATGCGTCGAATTCTCTTACGGACTTCCAAATCCAAATCCGGACATACGCCTAAGTCTGAAATCTCCATAGGAAGCTATTGACACTATAAAAATCCCATTCCGGAGTCGTTCTGCTCAAAAGTCAAACTCCGGTCAACTCTTTTCAACTTAAGGCTTCTAACATGAAATTTATTCTTTCGAACTAATCCCGAAACACTTGAAAATCAAAACTGACGATTCACTCACGTCATAATACATCATATGAAGCTATTCAAGACTTCAAATAGTTGGAAGGAGCGTAAATGTTCAAAATAACAAGTCAGGTCATTACAGCATACTCGTAGCACTATTCCCGATCATAGTAACTACTCAAAACCAATCTGGTACTAGTATTAAACCCCATATCAAACAAAACCTCGTCCCCAAAACCTTCGTACACTATTGATAATGAAAGAAATACGCGGAATCTCATAACCACTTATCAGATCAACTAGTCATGGAGCTCTCTCGCCCCAACCAGAATCATAATCACTTTCTAAGCCGACTTTCAATATTATCCTCCTGAATATATCGTAATCAAACCTGATAGTACCCATTCTAGGTCCAATGACCTTATATTAAAGGGAAATATCCAAATCCATGTCTTATTATTTTCAATAATCCATACTTGGAGCAATGAAATACTATATATTCCTCCACCAAGTGATAAATGATTGATTACAAATATTTAGGATCTATTTTTCTTTTCTCTATAAAGGCCCAGAAATACCTTGTTTACGTATCATTGGAAAGTGCATTAACATAAATACGGCAGTAAGAAGCGGCAATACAAAAGTGTGTAAACTATAAAAACGGGTCAAAGTAGATTGTCCCACACTAGCGCTTCCGCGCAATAATTCGACCAAGGGTGATCCTATTACAGGAATAGCGTCAGGGACACCTGTTACTATTTTCACTGCCCAATAACCGACTTGGTCCCAAGGTAAGGAATAACCAGTTACGCCAAAAGATGCGGTTAATACAGCCAGAACCACACCTGTAACCCAAGTCAATTCGCGAGGTTTTTTAAATCCGCCGGTGAGATACACACGAAATACATGCAGGATCATCATTAGGACCATCATACTTGCCGACCATCGATGAACTGATCGGATTAACCAACCAAAGTTGGCTTCAGTCATTATGTATTGAACAGAAGCAAAAGCCTCAGTAACGGTCGGACGATAGTAA
>NW_027438713.1:32500-35000 GCF_000715075.1 Nicotiana tabacum | reverse complement strand
TTACCAAACGTCTAGCATTCCCTCACGCTTGGCGCCAATGAGGTTTTTATTTGAGAGAAAAAAGAAGACTATGCCTTCGCCATATGAATACTAAGTAATAATAGCATGGCACTTCGAATTCGATATGAGAAATTTTTGTATTGTTTTTTTTTCAAAACATTAGATTCTGTATCGAGAGAGTAGTATGAGATAAGGGGTATTTCCGATTTTCTCTTATCTATCGGGAGTTCAGTTCAGCGTCACAAACTTTTTTGTTTTCATGCCGGAGAGTTCTTAACAATATTTATGTTATGAAAGAGTACGAAAAAAAAAAAAGATTTTTTCCTTATTTGATCGGATTAAAAAGAAACTTTGGGATTGCTGAATCACAGACAAAAAAAAAAAGAAAAAATAAACATATAAAGCAACGGAGCCATCATAGTATTTTTTAACTCCTCCGAAAGGAAGGATGGCAATTTGATCATTTACCCATCTGAGTCTGATAGATTCTATTTTTCTCTTTCTTCAATAGAAAGGAGGGGAGGTCAATTTTCTTGTAGAGCCGTATGCACAAAAGATGCCTGTACGGTTGTTCAATTCTATCTTTTTTCTATTCTTTATCTTTCTTTTCTCTTTGCTTTATCATGCGAGATAGGGGAAGCTTTTATTTTGTTATATCATCAGGGTAATGATCCATCAACCTGCTAGTTCTTTTTATGAGGCACAAACAGGCGAATTTGTCCTGGAAGCGGAAGAACTGCTGAAACTGCGTGAAACCCTCACAAGGGTTTATGTACAAAGAACGGGGAAACCCTTATGGGTTGTATCCGAAGATATGGAAAGAGATGTTTTTATGTCAGCAACAGAAGCCCAAGCTTATGGAATTGTTGATCTTGTAGCGGTTGAATGAAAATAACATGGATTTCGCGCAAATCTGTGATTTGAGATTTTATCTTCGAATTGAATATTCTATTAAATAGAAGTAATTCATCATCATTCGGTTAGGATCAATCTAAACCAACCCATCATATTATGTATACGATTCAACATGCCAACTATTAAACAACTTATTAGAAATACAAGACAGCCAATCAGAAATGTCACGAAATCCCCCGCTCTTCGGGGCTGTCCTCAGCGTCGAGGAACATGTACTAGGGTGTATGTGCGACTCGTTTAGATCATGAGCTGGCACAAAAGCAAGAAAACGACTTTTACAGTATCAATGATCAGTACCGGTGAATGGGATAGGATGGAAGAAGGAACTCCATTCATTATTTAAAAAAACTCTCTCATATCCCTCTATTGTGTATGAAGTTTATGGTTTCCGTTGGTGTAAATCCAATCACAGATGATAAGAAATTCTCCATTGGTAACAAATGGTTATCCATTAAGCGGAGGAAATCTTATTTAAAAAGCATAAAACATAAAGATTAGGCAGGCTCCCACTCTGGCAAGAACGGACTAAGAGGGTCAGCTACCCAGCAAACTTTCATAATTAAATACCGTTACTGTATAGGTAGATCTGATTGTGAAAGACCTATTACTGGATAATTCATGGGTAGAGCCAAAGAGTGTGAACTATACAAGTTCCCAATAACATCAATTAGTTGATTAAATATTAAATTAAAGTATAAAGTAAAGGCTCCGGTGTATAGAGAAGACCTCACCGTTTAAGAAGTAACCATAGAAACGAAGGAACCCACTATTTATTTTTTGATTTCTTTTATTTACTAGATTTTTGATACCTAGGAAAATACAATTTTTTATTTCTTTCTTATTTCGCAGTGAAATACCTAAAAAAAAAAAAGAAAAAATCGTGGTCGGGAAGGTTAGAGTAGCCAAAGCCATTGGAATTTTTATTTTATACATTGGAAAAATCCGTTTTGTTATTAATAGACTAGGAAGGGGGAAAAGAATAACTGAAAGAAAGGCAATCGATTAGTTATTCGTCAAAGTTTCATTTATTCAATGACCAGAATTAAACGGGGATATATAGCTCGGAGACGTAGAACAAAAATTCGTTTATTTGCATCAAGCTTTCGGGGGGCTCATTCAAGGCTTACTCGAACTATTACTCAACAGAAAATAAGAGCTTTAGTTTCGGCTCATCGGGATAGGGATAGGAAAAAGAGAGATTTTCGTCGTTTGTGGATCACTCGGATAAACGCAGTAATTCGCGAAAGGGGAGTATCCTATAGTTATAGTAGATTAATACACGATCTGTACAAGAGACAGTTGCTTCTTAACCGTAAAATACTTGCACAAATAGCTATATCAAATAGGAATTGTCTTTATATGATTTCGAACGAAATCATAAAGGAAGTAGATTGGAAAGAATCCACCAGAATAATTTAAATGGAGTTCCCCGGAGAATGAACTCCGGGAAGGTAGAGTAGAAATTTCTATGAGAAAATATGCTAAAGTAGTCAAAATGAATGAACACGTTCAATTCAATAAAAAAAGAAATCTTTTTTTCCGATTCATTTTTTTCTTACGACACGATACTCAAATCTAGATTCTT
>NW_027438713.1:15000-22500 GCF_000715075.1 Nicotiana tabacum | reverse complement strand
CATAAACTGAAAATCCATAACCCCAATTGCTACGGGAATGCCGTTTAGTTGGCCTATGCCTGTTTGAACAGCCTCGGTTAATCCTGTCTTTCTTTGATAAGAATCAATACGATCTTTATAAGGCTCCTCCTCCGAATGAAATTCAATGGGATCTAGAGAGACCATGTCTTCATCCATAGGATCCCAAGTACCCGGATCGATCAAAAGTTCAATTCTATCTGAACTACTCATTTTCAAATGATATCCACATTGTTCACAAATATTCATTTTTGATTTCAAAAATTTCTTATAATTTAATCCATAACAATTTTCGCATTGAACCCACAAATGCCTGTATTTTTGAGTTACCTCGAGATCATTAGAACTTTCTCTTATAGTTAAATCACTGCCCTTCGTGCGAGTTCGTCTACTGGAACCCTCGTTTTCACTACTATTTCGACTTTCACCACCACAAACGGCCCTATAAATGTAACTGTCACCGTAATTCTCACTACCACTTATAATGGAAGTATCTATACAGATTTGAGACTGAAGATAACTATCAATGCAACTATTAATGTGATTATTCCAACTATATTGAGTATCATACATGTAAGAATTATAGTAGGGATCTTCGCCCCTAAATCCATTATTCCGATAATTCGAGTTTCGATAACTATAAAAAGAACTTTCTAGTTCACTCAGAAAAGAATGATCGTTGTCAATCTCAAAAATATGATTTTCAATATCAAAATAGATGGAATAACTGTCTCCATTCCTATCACTAACTAAAAAAGTGTCATCAGAGATGAAATTCCGAATGTCTTTAACGCCGAATAAATAATCAACATTACTGCAACTAGAATTGTCACGATTCCTCCAACTATGAATGTTTTTCACTTTTCGATTTGGATCTTCATTGGTATTTTCAATAGGACCAAGACTGCCCATTGATTTATTTAGCCCACACCTGCGTTCGAACTCCTTCTTAAACAACATCGAATTAAACCACCATCTTTCCATAGAGTTTTCTTGCCCCCTATTTGCATGAAAATACAATAGATGAATAGTCATTCGCTATAAAATTATTTATTTGAATATCTTATTTCCTATCAGACTAAGCATAGAAATCCAATCACTAGGATTATTAACTAATAAGGATTGTGAGTATTGAAAAAAGTTCTGAATCTGGGGGAACACTTCACTATATATTAATATGTTGGAACCCCCTTTATATTATTTAAAATAATATAATTTTTAATAAAGGGCGGCTTCTCCTATGTCGTGTCAAATTCGCATCGAAAAAAGAGATTTGTCCTCTCCTATAAAGAAATAAAAAAATAATTGTTTCGTAAAATCTCGTCTAATACTAATATCTAATCACTAACAAATCTAAAATTTAATAAAAAAATAAGTAATAAATTAAGGTTCTATTTCAACACGGAACAAAGGGGACAATATACAGGATGGGTAGAAAGAGGTGTGATACTTGGCTTGATTCAGGGAAACTACAAACTACAGGATAGAAAAGAATATACCAATCCTAAGGATCCGTAGGATTAATTGTGGATCCAAGACAACAATAGAAAGATTTGAGTCTTAGATTTTGATTTAGTTTTCTAGATTTTGTATTTCAAATCTTGTATATCTAGGTAAGTATATACTTAGTCAAAATATATGCAATAGAATCTTTGTTGTATTCGGCTCAATCCTTTTAGTAAAAGATTGGGCCGAGTTTAATTGCAATTCAATTAAGAGAACGAAGGATAATTACTTGAGTTCTTTCTCCTTATCCTTCTTTATTTCCTGCTAATTTATCTGCTAATGTCTACTGTTTTTACTTATCCAAAACGTCCACTGCTGCAAAATTAAATACGATCTCTTTCCATACTTCACAAGCAGCAGCTAGTTCCGGGCTCCATTTGCAAGCCTCGCGAATAATTTCATTACCTTCCTGAGCAAGATCACGTCCTTCATTACGAGCTTTTACACATGCTTCTAGAGCTACTCGATTAGCTACGGCACCTGGCGCATTACCCCAAGGATGTCCTAAAGTTCCTCCACCGAACTGTAGTACGGAATCATCCCCAAAGATCTCGGTCAGAGCAGGCATATGCCAAACGTGAATACCTCCTGAAGCCACGGGTAGAACACCTGGTAAAGAGACCCAATCTTGAGTGAAATAAATACCGCGACTTCGATCTTGTTCAACAAAATCATCACGCAGTAAATCAACAAAGCCCAAAGTTATGTCTCTTTCACCTTCAAGTTTACCTACTACGGTACCAGAGTGAATATGATCTCCACCAGACATACGTAACGCTTTTGCTAATACCCGGAAGTGGATACCATGATTCTTCTGTCTATCAATAACCGCATGCATTGCACGGTGGATGTGAAGAAGTAGACCATTATCTCGGCAATAATGAGCCAAGCTAGTATTTGCGGTGAATCCCCCCGTTAAGTAGTCATGCATTACGATCGGAACGCCCAATTCTCTAGCAAATACAGCTCTTTTGATCATTTCTTCGCATGTACCTGCAGTAGCATTCAAGTAATGCCCTTTGATTTCACCTGTTTCAGCCTGTGCTTTATAAAGTGCTTCGGCACAAAATAAGAAACGATCTCTCCAACGCATAAATGGTTGTGAGTTCACGTTCTCATCATCTTTGGTAAAATCAAGTCCACCGCGAAGACATTCATAAACAGCTCTACCGTAGTTTTTAGCAGATAACCCCAATTTAGGTTTAATAGTACATCCCAACAGGGGACGACCATACTTGTTCAATTTATCTCTTTCAACTTGGATCCCATGAGGCGGACCTTGGAAAGTTTTAACATAAGCAGGAGGGATTCGCAGATCTTCCAGACGTAGAGCGCGCAGGGCTTTGAACCCAAATACGTTACCTACAATGGAAGTAAACATGTTGGTAACAGAACCTTCTTCAAAAAGGTCTAAAGGGTAAGCTACATAAGCAATATATTGATCTTTTTCTCCAACAACACGCTCGATGCGGTAGCATCGCCCTTTGTAACGATCAAGGCTGGTAAGTCCATCGGTCCATACAGTTGTCCATGTACCAGTAGAAGATTCGGCAGCTACCGCGGCCCCTGCTTCTTCAGGTGGAACTCCAGGTTGAGGAGTTACTCGGAATGCTGCCAATATATCAGTATCCTTGGTTTGGTACTCAGGAGTATAATAAGTCAATTTGTACTCTTTAACACCAGCTTTGAATCCAACACTTGCTTTAGTCTCTGTTTGTGGTGACATAAATCCCTCCCTACAACTCATGAATTAAGAATTCTCACAACAACAAGGTCTACTCGACACGAATTCCGTGTTAATGAAACTTTTCACAGGAATCTTTCACAAAATTTCCAACTAATACTAATATTATCAACTAATCAGAATGTTTGATTATTAGACCATGGTATTTGATTTGCCAAATACATCATTATTGTATACTCTTTCATATATATAGCGCAACCCAATTTTTCTTTTTTACTTTTTTTTTTTTGAAATGGAAATACCTGACTAACCTAAATAATAAGAACTTCCCCCTTGACAGTGGTATATGTTGTATATGTAAATCCTAGATGTGAAAATATACGGAATTCCTCTATGAATCTATGAAAGGTATAAAAAAGAAAGAAAAACACAAAGAAAAGAATAGGCTAGGCATAAATCGATATGCTGAAATTGAAATCAAAAATAAATAAGAAGAGGAGCCAATTAGATACAAATAATGAATCGTAATAGAAATAGAAAATAAAGTTCAGGTTCGAATTCCATAGAATAGATAATATGGATGGGATTGTCTATAATGATAGACAAATGAAAGACTTTCTCAAGATTCTGATTCATCCACTTGAGATTTTAAAATTAAAATAGGTTGGGTGGGCTTGCAAATTCACTCAGTCTCAGTGAATAAGTAAACAATTGAATCGGTTCAATTGCATGGTGCCAACGAAATCGAGTGCTAATTCCCATTTTATTGAATTAACCGATCGACGTGCTAGCGGACATTTATTTTGAATTCGATAATTTTTGCAAAAACATTTCGACATATTTATTTATTTTATTATTATGAGAATCAATCCTACTACTTCTGGTTCTGGGGTTTCCACGCTTGAAAAAAAAACCCGGGGCGTGTCGTCCAAATCATCGGTCCGGTACTAGATGTAGCCTTTCCCCCGGGCAAGATGCCGAATATTTATAACGCTCTGGTAGTTCAAGGTCGAGATAGTGTTGGTCAACCAATTAATGTGGCTTGTGAGGTACAGCAATTATTAGGAAATAATCGAGTTAGGGCTGTAGCTATGAGTGCTACAGAGGGTCTAACGAGAGGAATGGAAGTGATTGACACAGGAGCTCCTATAAGTGTTCCGGTCGGGGGAGCGACTCTGGGACGAATTTTTAACGTGCTCGGAGAACCTGTTGATAATTTAGGGCCTGTAGATACTAGTACAACGTCTCCTATTCATAGATCTGCGCCCGCCTTTATACAGTTGGATACAAAATTATCTATTTTTGAAACAGGAATTAAAGTAGTAGATCTTTTAGCCCCTTATCGCCGTGGAGGAAAAATCGGACTATTCGGGGGAGCTGGAGTGGGTAAAACAGTACTTATTATGGAATTGATTAACAATATTGCTAAAGCTCACGGGGGCGTATCCGTATTTGGCGGAGTGGGTGAACGTACTCGGGAAGGAAATGATCTTTACATGGAAATGAAAGAATCTGGAGTAATTAATGAAGAAAATATTGCAGAATCAAAAGTAGCCCTAGTTTATGGTCAGATGAATGAACCGCCGGGAGCTCGTATGAGAGT
Source organism: Nicotiana tabacum (assembly GCF_000715075.1). NCBI lineage: Eukaryota > Viridiplantae > Streptophyta > Magnoliopsida > Solanales > Solanaceae > Nicotiana > Nicotiana tabacum. The sequence continues at coordinate 17,689 of NW_027438713.1, read as the reverse complement.
TGGTTTGACTGCCCTAACTATGGCGGAATATTTCCGAGATGTTAATGAGCAAGACGTACTTCTTTTTATTGACAATATCTTCCGTTTCGTCCAAGCAGGATCCGAAGTATCGGCCTTATTGGGTAGAATGCCTTCCGCTGTGGGTTATCAACCCACCCTGAGTACCGAAATGGGTTCTTTACAAGAAAGAATTACTTCTACCAAAGAAGGGTCCATAACCTCTATTCAAGCAGTTTATGTACCCGCAGACGATTTGACCGACCCTGCTCCTGCTACGACATTTGCACATTTAGATGCTACTACCGTACTATCAAGAGGATTGGCTGCCAAAGGTATTTATCCAGCAGTAGATCCTTTAGATTCAACGTCAACCATGCTTCAACCTCGGATCGTTGGTGAGGAACATTACGAAACCGCCCAAAGAGTTAAGCAAACTTTACAACGTTACAAAGAACTTCAGGACATTATAGCTATCCTTGGATTGGACGAATTATCCGAAGAGGATCGTTTACTCGTAGCAAGAGCGCGAAAAATTGAGCGTTTCTTATCACAACCCTTTTTCGTAGCAGAAGTATTTACCGGTTCTCCAGGGAAATATGTTGGTCTAGCAGAAACAATTCGAGGATTTCAATTGATCCTTTCCGGAGAATTAGATGGTCTTCCTGAACAGGCCTTTTATTTGGTAGGTAATATCGATGAAGCTACCGCGAAGGCTATGAACTTAGAAATGGAGAGCAATTTGAAGAAATGACCTTAAATCTTAGTGTACTGACCCCTAATCGAATTGTTTGGGATTCAGAAGTGGAAGAAATTGTTTTATCTACTAATAGCGGTCAAATTGGCATATTACCAAATCACGCCCCTATTGCCACAGCTGTAGATATAGGGATTTTGAGAATACGTCTTAACGACCAATGGTTAACGATGGCTCTGATGGGTGGTTTTGCTAGAATAGGCAATAATGAGATCACTGTTTTAGTAAATGATGCGGAGAAGGGTAGTGACATTGATCCACAAGAAGCTCAGCAAACTCTTGAACTAGCGGAAGCTAATGTGAAAAAGGCTGAAGGAAGGAGACAAAAAATTGAGGCAAATCTAGCTCTCCGACGAGCTAGAACACGGGTGGAGGCTATCAATCCGATTTCATAACTAGTTGGTACGTTCGAATAATAAAAAGAAGTTCTCTTTCTAATCCTATTTAGATTCTGTCGGGTGAATACAATCAAATACAATCAAACAGAATCCAATTCTGATGCAAAAATTCAAATTCAAAAATGAAATAGAAAAGATACAAAATCAAAAAATCAATATCACTAAGGGTGGGTCGTAAACCTTATTAGATACCATTGACTCTGGTATCTAATAAGTTTTACCTACTATTGGATTTGAACCAATGACTCCCGCCGTATGAAAGCAGTACTCTAACCACTGAGTTAAGTAGGTCATTTATCATCCCAAAGAGAACCAAATGAAACCCATCCTGTCGATGGATTATAAATATCATATTACTTAATAAGCAATACTAATCTAAGGAATACCGCTCAAAGAGATCAAAGATTGTTGATGTTGGATCATGGAATATTTATCTTGACAAGAATTTATCTACATGATAAAATATGTATCACAAGCACTAAGGGCTATAGCTCAGTTGGTAGAGCAACTCGTTTACACGCGCGCCAATGTTTTTCAAGGGAGTTCATCATACAATCAGAAAAATTGATCTTGTTGAGAAATCGATGTCTTACTCCATAACTTTGAGGGAACCATAGCCTGACAAAGAGTTCGGTCCAATTTGGACGCCCATTTAGGAGGTGCCAAACAGACCCCATCATTGATTTGAGATCTTGATAAGGTGAATACCCAGTCTATTCAATGCTAGGCATAATGAGTATAAGGACCTCAAAAAAATCTCTTTTCGTCATATGAACTTTAAGGTGTATGAAGTTTCATATTTGATTTTTTCAGCAGAACGATAGAGACTTCATTTAACTTAGGTTGATCTAGGCCAGAGACAGACCTACGTCAAGATAATCCCACCTTTGAAACACTTTGGTAATGCTCCCAAATAATGAATCAGAGCACATGGAGCCATTTCCTTATCTTTTTTCTGTCAAGAAAAAAATGGCAGACTAACTGATATTTATATCAGTTAATGAAAGAGCCCAATGCAAAAAAAATGCATGTTGGGTCTTTGAAACAGTTCAGATCATTTTAATAATAATAAGTTTGACCTGTTTTACCGAGAAGGTCTACGGTTCGAGTCCGTATAGCCCTATAAAAATGCAAAATCCAAAAAATTCTATAATTTTCATTTCTTCATTATTATTTCTTGCTTGTAACTAAGTGAAATCCAATTATTCCTATAAGTTTACTCACGGCAATCGTTTAAGCAGATGAAAGAAAAAATGCATATCAACGGATCCAATCGATATTGATTTTTTCAATTGCGGATAAAGAAACCAACCTTTCGTCATTAATCTTCGGAGGCGAATTACATATTCATATCCACAATAAAAGAATTAGTGAGACTCCCTTTCTTTTGATATCCCCAATCTTATTGAGTTGTGGAAGTCAAATCATTTCACGGGCCTGGTGAAATGAAAAACTACGAAGAGGAATTCACATGGATTTAGGAAGGGCCTGCTGTATTTGTGTACAAGCTAAAGTTTTTTGAAAAACGAATACCTTT
>NW_027438713.1:7500-12500 GCF_000715075.1 Nicotiana tabacum | reverse complement strand
GAAGATACTTATTTCGGATGGGTCACACCAATAGGATGAACCAAATGAGTTCTGCATCATGAACTTTGTACTGCGCACATTACTTAGATGGGTTCTAGAAAGGCATATAGGAAGGAATGGAGAAATCCGGAATGAAGAAATCGAATATGAAAGAAAAGACAAAGAAATGAGAGAATATCGGATTCTATTTCTTTGGATCTGAGCTGAATCTTGTCTATTTCAACCCCCTAGATTCGGATTCGACTTTTGAGCCTTTCAACAATTAACCAATTGAACCTTTCGAATATGTATTACGTATTCAAATTCGGTTGAACGAGAGGAGAAAAAAAGAGGAGATAGAATCCAATTCTTTTAGATACTTTATCTAAGAAACTCTACCCATCTAGAACATAGATGGGGTATATCTCGCCAAACTGGATAAAGCTATTATTCTAATCTAGACTCTAAAAGAATATGTATGTTGATTCATATCAATTAATTAGAAATTAATTCGAGGGAAGAGAGACCCATACAAATTAATCATGTGCCAGGAACCAGATTTGAACTGGTGACACGAGGATTTTCAGTCCTCTGCTCTACCAACTGAGCTATCCCGGCTATTCCCAATGTAGTATCCTCATTTTATTAGAGAACTGGGGTCTATGTCAATTACAAGGACAAAAGTAGATTAAAAATTTTCTCAAAGCCGGGGAATTTCTTCGATCTTCAAAAAGATGACTTTGTAAGTTTCAGTATGAGTAATGATATTGATAGGGAATCATTCAACTAGGGATTCCTTGCTCAAAGACGTTCATTTCTATGTGTATCATATATATCACAAGACTTGTGATAAGAGAAAGCCATTTACGCTCAAATCCATTTCTAAAAGAATAGAGTGAATGAGAAAGATAAGGAATTTGGAACCGCTAAGGAAAGGGGGTCGGATAAATAGTTGGGGAGTGAAATAGTCTTTTTGGGGATAGAGGGACTTGAACCCTCACGATTTTTAAAGTCGACGGATTTTCCTCTTACGATAAATTTCATTGTTGCCGGTATTGACATGTAGAACGGGACTCTATCTTTATTCTCGTCCGATTAATCAGTTCTTCAAAAGATCTATCAGACTATGGAGTGAATGGTTTGATCAATGAATATTCGATTCTTTCTTCAATGTAGAATCGATTCACACCAATTCTTCTATTTTTTATAGAAAAAATACAGATTCGGGTCATCATTAATCATTTGATTTTGATATAGTATTCAATACGTATGTATATACGTTTATCCTTCACTTCATTCTTTTTCTTTCTGAAGTTTCGATGTAAAGATTCCTCTACCAACGCATTTAACTCCATTTGTTAGAATAGCTTCCATTGAGTCTCTGCACCTATCCTTTTTTTCTGAACCTTTGTTTGTTTTCGGAAAACAGGATTTGGCTCAGGATTGCCCATTTTTGTTAATTCCAGGGTTTCTCTGAATTTGAAAGTGATCACTTAGTAAGTTTCCATACCAAGGCTCAATCCAATTAAGTCCGTAGCGTCTACCGATTTCGCCATATCCCCCTTTCTTTTTGAGATTAGGATCTCGTTGTGATGTCATTCCTTTTTCTTTTTCTTTCATTTATACTGGAACCATTGAATTCATTAGATACCGATTCCTATCTCGAAAACGTGTTTTCTCCTCTTTGATTTTCTTAACTATCTTCTATAGGAGACCTTTTTTTGTCCAATCAAAAATGATTTTATCATTTCGGAATCCGCAATTCAATATAGATGGATATATACCCCATCTATATGTCTCTCTTCCTGCCATTTTGCCATTCAATTTGGAATACTTGAACGGTCGATTCTTTTTTTTATCTTCACTTTCGCCTGAAAGCGGAGGAATGTCTCATTAGTTATAACTAACCATTCCATTAAACAATTAGAATTTGAAATAAATATAGAATGAGAGATATATATGATATAGAATAAAATATAGAACTGTAATAAAAAATCAAAAGGATTTCAAATGACAAAAAAAGAAATGAAAAAGAACATTTACCATTCAAATGGAAAATGAAAAAAAAGAATATTAACAATATTTACAATCACTATTTAATAATATTAGTATTAGAATTGTTATTAGAATTGTGATAAATCGAAATTCTATATCGCTATATTAATCCTTATGTTCTAGAATATTCAATATAATATTGAATAGTTAATAACTAAGATTCCAATTCCAATAGTTTAGTCAATTACTATGCATATAAGATTTCTGTTATGTGGGCCCGCTTAGCTCAGAGGTTAGAGCATCGCATTTGTAATGCGATGGTCATCGGTTCGATTCCGATAGCCGGCTTTTCCCTATTCTTTTTTTTTATTCCATTTTTTAGATGATTGATAATGTTCCTTTGAAATCAAAGAATATTGAAATAGCGCCTTCTTCCTTTTCCAAAAGCTATCAATTTATTATAGGAACTTCCAATTATGTCGGGAAAGGATTATATATATAATAGAAGGGGGTCTGTATATTTATCCAATTCATCCCATTCTTCTTTTCTTTATAGTAATAGTACAAGTACACTATTTCAGTAAACTTCGCTTCATTTAGTTCAGTTTAGTTTTAGTTTAGGTTTATTCTGTAAAATAAAATTCAATAAAAAATAAAATAAATAGAAATAAGAATTAATTCGAAATACTAAATAAGAAATAAGAATAAGGAGTCTTTATGTCGCGTTACCGAGGACCTCGTTTCAAAAAAATACGCCGCCTGGGGGCTTTACCAGGACTAACTAATAAAAAGCCTAGGAACGGAAGTGATCTTAGAAACCAATCGCGTTCCGGGAAAAAATCTCAATATCGTATTCGTCTAGAAGAAAAACAAAAATTGCGTTTTCATTATGGTCTTACAGAACGACAATTACTTAAATACGTTCGTATCGCCAGAAAAGCCAAGGGGTCAACAGGTCAAGTTTTACTACAATTACTTGAAATGCGTTTGGATAACATCCTTTTTCGATTGGGTATGGCTTCAACTATTCCCGCAGCCCGTCAATTAGTTAACCATCGACATATTTTAGTTAATGGTCGTATAGTAGATATACCGAGTTATCGCTGCAAACCCCGAGATATTATTACGGCAAAGGATGAACAAAAATCCAGAGCTCTGATTCAAATTTCTCTCGATTCATCCCCTCATGAGGAATTACCAAACCATTTGACCCTTCACCCATTCCAATATAAAGGATTAGTCAATCAAATAATAGATAGTAAATGGGTCGGTTTGAAAATAAATGAATTGCTAGTCGTAGAATATTATTCTCGTCAGACTTAAACCTCAGACTGAAACCGAGGGTTCGGAAAATTTTCTTCCCTTTAGGCGAAGTAAATTAACCTAAGGTTAAGTAAGATAAATCCGAGTTTGATCTGGATTTCCCCATTTTTGTATCATAGACCAAGGATCTATTTTCATTCCTTGTCTACTCTTTTCTTTCCAGTATTTTGATTATTATTATTTTTTAGTATTCTATTTTACGCGTCACAGCAATTAGGAATTGAGAATCTATATCTTTAGATCAAAGAAGGGTCTAGCTGTTGGAATAATGGTATCCATTGCTATTTGAGCCCTTGTTGTTAGTAAAATTGGTGAATTAAGCGAAGGTACGGAAAGAGAGGGATTCGAACCCTCGGTAAACAAAAGCCTACATAGCAGTTCCAATGCTACGCCTTCAACCACTCGGCCATCTCTCCTACATAACGATTATGACCCAAAAACCGAGTGAATAGCGAGTCAGTCATAATCCATATTCCATTATTGGATAGGTATGATCAATCCATTTTAACTGAAAATTTTTCATCAAAGTCAAAGCAAAGAACGATTTTTCTTTCCTTCGAGGCTCCGGGATAAAGATACAATTTTGCGTAAAAATTGTGAAAAAAAAATTCGATTCATGTTTGCAAAAACAACGTTCCCTTCTTTTTCTTTTTCTGATATTTTTATAACGGATTAATTCAATGAATTAGAACGAATCAACTGATTGATGGTCTATATCTTTTAGACTATAGTTAATGGATACTCTTAAATCATAATTCTAATTATATAGACTATGATTCCATACCAGAAAAATTTTCAAATTACTTTTCGGTTTTGGAGTTCTCAACAACAAACACCTACCCCTCTATTAGAATAGAAATTCATAAAAAAAATTTAGATTTGATTGTATAGTGTATACCCGTTATGTACACAAAATTGGCAGTTATTCTATTTTCATCATAGAATGATTATTCGGTCTTTTTTCTTCTTTGTAATTTGTATCATGATTCAATCAAAATTTCTCGAGTTCTTCGAATTTGTAACTTCACCGAAATCGGAATAGTTCCTATACTACTACATTAGTATGAAATCGAATCGCCTTGAAATATTTCTTATTTCTTATCGATTCCTGTCAAAAAGGAACAATTGGAATAGAGGATTCATATCTTTTGTTTTTTTCTTAAAAAAAAAGAAGTTTTTATGTTATTTCGTACTATACAATTCTTTTCTTTGTGGGATCTTTTTCCCATGAGAGGTAATGAGAAGAATTCTAGAATGGATTGCTACCTATGCCTAGATCACGGATAAATGGAAATTTTATTGATAAGACCTTTTCAATTGTAGCCAATATCTTATTACGAGTAATTCCGACAACTTCAGGAGAAAAAGAGGCATTTACCTATTACAGAGATGGTGCGATTTGATTCTTTTTTTTTTATTTCATATTTAGTCATTTCTCTCAGTCTTACGAGGAGAAAAACACGTGATTCGAGAAAATTTTTGAAAAAATCTACGCTTTTTGAAGGTGAAGTTTGGAAATAGAACAATTCCTTCTGTCGTGTATCCTCGATTAATGCAACCTCAGATGCTATGTTTCGATTCTCGATTCTAGTATTAAGCGAAAGGTTACGCCTAGAGGTTCTGTATTACGGGTCAATCCTACTCTACTAGCGCTAATAGGCAGCAGAGGGGAAGAAGCACTACACCTAGGAATCAACAACACG
>NW_027438712.1:35000-37500 GCF_000715075.1 Nicotiana tabacum | reverse complement strand
AATTACTTCTATTTAATAGAATATTCAATTCGAAGATAAAATCTCAAATCACAGATTTGCGCGAAATCCATGTTATTTTCATTCAACCGCTACAAGATCAACAATTCCATAAGCTTGGGCTTCTGTTGCTGACATAAAAACATCTCTTTCCATATCTTCGGATACAACCCATAAGGGTTTCCCCGTTCTTTGTACATAAACCCTTGTGAGGGTTTCACGCAGTTTCAGCAGTTCTTCCGCTTCCAGGACAAATTCGCCTGTTTGTGCCTCATAAAAAGAACTAGCAGGTTGATGGATCATTACCCTGATGATATAACAAAATAAAAGCTTCCCCTATCTCGCATGATAAAGCAAAGAGAAAAGAAAGATAAAGAATAGAAAAAAGATAGAATTGAACAACCGTACAGGCATCTTTTGTGCATACGGCTCTACAAGAAAATTGACCTCCCCTCCTTTCTATTGAAGAAAGAGAAAAATAGAATCTATCAGACTCAGATGGGTAAATGATCAAATTGCCATCCTTCCTTTCGGAGGAGTTAAAAAATACTATGATGGCTCCGTTGCTTTATATGTTTATTTTTTCTTTTTTTTTTTGTCTGTGATTCAGCAATCCCAAAGTTTCTTTTTAATCCGATCAAATAAGGAAAAAATCTTTTTTTTTTTTCGTACTCTTTCATAACATAAATATTGTTAAGAACTCTCCGGCATGAAAACAAAAAAGTTTGTGACGCTGAACTGAACTCCCGATAGATAAGAGAAAATCGGAAATACCCCTTATCTCATACTACTCTCTCGATACAGAATCTAATGTTTTGAAAAAAAAACAATACAAAAATTTCTCATATCGAATTCGAAGTGCCATGCTATTATTACTTAGTATTCATATGGCGAAGGCATAGTCTTCTTTTTTCTCTCAAATAAAAACCTCATTGGCGCCAAGCGTGAGGGAATGCTAGACGTTTGGTAATTTCTCCTCCGACCAGGATAAAAGATCCCATTGAAGCGGCTAATCCCATGCATATTGTATGGACATCTGGTCGCACAAATTGCATAGTATCATAAATAGCCACCCCAGGTATTACCCAGCCCCCAGGAGAGTTTATAAACAAATACAGATCTTTGGTCTCATCCTCGATACTGAGATATACCATAAGACCAATAAGTTGATTCGAAATCTCGCTATCAACCTCTTGGCCTAAAAAAAGTAATCTTTCTCGATAAAGTCGGTTGATTAGGGTAAAATTGTATCCCTTAGGAACCGTACATGCGCCTTTTGATGCATACGGTTCAAAAAAAAATGGTGAATCAATGTATAGATTCCAGTCCTCTTTCTTTTTTTCTAGAAAGGTTCTTTCTTACTTCTAACGAAAGGGCTTTTCTTCGATTTTTTAATAAAGACGAGTTTTGACTCCTTTTTTATATTTTCGATTTTCCATTATAAAATTTGAAGTTATAAGAAAGGGTCATTAAACTTATCGAATTAACTTCTCATTGATGTATTCTTTCATCGAGATTTAATCCAAACCGCGATGGTATTTTCTTGTTCCTGAATGGGTCTGTTTCATCTTTTTAGGTTTATGCTCTACTCCGGGTAAAGATCCGCCCGATTTGGATTTGTACATATAGGACAAATGCTCCCATTACCATTTCTTTTTGTATTTCTTTTTTTTTCAATTCATTTTATACAAGTATTTCTTAGAGTTGAGATAACTTTGCTTGACAATTAGGATCTCTTTACAAAGAAAAAATATGAATAGCAATCATAGATATCTTACCAATCCAATTGGGTTTTTTCTAAACGGAGCCTGGATACTTCATTTTTTTAGTCCAACCAAGCCAACCATAAATTATTCTAATTGAATTTTTCTAATTGATAATAGTAATATGAATCCCCTCAAAAATGGATCTAATTGCACTTCACGCTCCAAATTTTTGATGATTAAATTTATCTTTCTTGGGTGAAACGGGGGATATCTCGATCGGGGGAGAGAACGGGGAAATACCATATGACCCAATATATCTGACAAGTCGCACTATACGTCAACCCAAGATGCATCTTCCTCTCCAGGACTTCGGAAAGGGACTTTTGGAACACCAATAGGCATTAAATGAAAGAAAGAACTAAATACTATATTTCACTTTGAGGTGGAAACGTAACAATTTTTTTTATTGTCTTTATAATATTCATATTGGTTTTTATCGTATTTATTTTATCCATAGATTATAAAAATTCATAAAGAAAGACAGAATGAATAAACTCAAATTATTACGAATAGGTCTTTCTAATGATAAATAAGTATGGACTCATTCGCTCATAGAAAATGGGATCAACTCCCCCATTGCGTATTGGTACTTATCGAGTATAGAATAAATCTGCTTCTCTTTGTTCCTACGAACAGAATTGTTCCATTATTACCAACAGAATAGAACACCCTTGTTCGGAAATAATCGACTGAACAAGAGTGGTCCATAGGATAGTCATATTATAGTCTTTTCCAAT
>NW_027438712.1:25000-30000 GCF_000715075.1 Nicotiana tabacum | reverse complement strand
TTCCAGTAGTAATTCTAGGTACTATTGCATGTAATGTAGGCTTAGCCGTTTTAGAACCATCAATGATTGGTGAACCGGCAGATCCATTTGCAACCCCTTTGGAAATATTACCTGAATGGTATTTCTTTCCTGTATTTCAAATACTTCGTACAGTGCCCAATAAATTATTGGGGGTTCTTTTAATGGTTTCAGTACCTGCGGGATTATTAACAGTACCTTTTTTAGAGAATGTTAATAAATTCCAAAATCCATTTCGCCGTCCAGTAGCGACGACTGTCTTTTTGATTGGTACCGCAGTCGCCCTTTGGTTGGGCATTGGTGCAACATTACCTATTGATAAATCCCTAACTTTAGGTCTTTTTTAAATTTTTAAATTGATTCAATTGTGAAATAACACGACATGTGTATCTAGGGAATAGTTTCTTCAAAGCGAATTCTCCCTAGATACATCTATTCAATTTAATTCTGAATTTATTTTGAATATATGATATATTAATATATTAATTGTGCTAAAGAGTTTCAATCTATTTTCACTAAGTAAGTCCAATAGATTTAAAACTTATTTTTTGCTAAATCAATTACGAAATATTTTTCTAAAATGCCCAATATCCGTTTTACATCTTCGCTACGAAAATGTTCAATTTTCATAAGATCTTCTTGGCTGTTATTCAAAAGGTCCAACAATGTATATATATTGGACATTTTGAGGCAATTATAGATCCTGGAAGGCAATTCTGATTGGTCAATAAAAATCGATTTCAATGCTATTTTTTTTTGTTTTTTATGAGTTTAGCCAATTTATCATGAAAGGTAAAAGGGGATAAAGGAACCGTGTGTTGATTGTCCTGTAAATATAAGTTGTCTTCCTCCATATGTAAAAAGGGAATAAATAAATCAATTAAATTTCGGGATGCTTCATGAAGTGCTTCTTTCGGAGTTAAACTTCCGTTTGTCCATATTTCGAGAAAAAGTATCTCTTGTTTTTCATTCCCATTCCCATAAGAATGAATACTATGATTCGCGTTTCGAACAGGCATGAATACAGCATCTATAGGATAACTTCCATCTTGAAAGTTATGTGGCGTTTTTATAAGATATCCACGATTTCTCTCTATTTGTAATCCAATACAAAAATCAATTGGTTCCGTTAAACTGGCTATATGTTGTGTATTATCAACGATTTCTACATAAGGCGGCAAGATGATATCTTGGGCAGTTACAGATCCAGGACCCTTGACACAAATAGATGCGTCAGAAGTTCCATATAGATTACTTCTTAATATAATTTCTTTCAAATTCATTAAAATTTCATGTACCGATTCTTGAATGCCCGTTATGGTAGAATATTCATGTGGGACTTTCTCAGATTTTACACGTGTGATACATGTTCCTTCTATTTCTCCAAGTAAAGCTCTTCGCATCGCAATGCCTATTGTGTCGGCTTGGCCTTTCATAAGTGGAGACAGAATAAAGCGTCCATAATAAAGGCGTTTACTGTCTGTTCTTGATTCAACACACTTCCACTGTAGTGTCCGAGTAGATACTGTTACTTTCTCTCGAACCATAGTACTATTATTTGATTAGATCATCGAATCTTTTATTTCTCTTGAGATTTCTTCAATGTTCAGTTCTACACACGTCTTTTTTTCGGAGGTCTACAGCCATTATGTGGCATAGGAGTTACATCCCGTACGAAAGTTAATAGTATACCACTTCGACGAATAGCTCGTAATGCTGCATCTCTTCCGAGACCGGGACCTTTTATCATGACTTCTGCTCGTTGCATACCTTGATCCACTACTGTACGGATAGCGTTTGCTGCTGCGGTTTGAGCAGCAAACGGTGTTCCTCTTCTCGTACCTTTGAATCCAGAAGTACCGGCGGAGGACCAAGAAACTACTCGACCCCGTACATCTGTAACAGTGACAATGGTATTATTGAAACTTGCTTGAACATGAATAACTCCCTTTGGTATTCTACGTGCACCCTTACGTGAACCAATACGTCCATTCCTACGCGAACTAATTTTCGGTATAGCTTTTGCCATATTTTATCATCTCGTAAATATGAGTCAGAGATATATGGATATATCCATTTCATGTCAAAACAGATTCTTTATTTGTACATCGGCTCTTCTGGCAAGTCTGATTATCCCTGTCTTTGTTTATGTCTCGGGTTGGAACAAATTACTATAATTCGTCCCCGCCTACGGATTAGTCGACATTTTTCACAAATTTTACGAACGGAAGCTCTTATTTTCATATTTCTCATTCCTTACCTTAATTCTGAATCTATTTCTTGGAAGAAAATAAGTTTCTTGAAATTTTTCATCTCGAATTGTATTCCCACGAAAGGAATGGTGAAGTTGAAAAACGAATCCTTCAAATCTTTGTTGTGGAGTCGATAAATTATACGCCCTTTGGTTGAATCATAAGGACTTACTTCAATTTTGACTCTATCTCCTGGCAGTATCCGTATAAAACTATGCCGGATCTTTCCTGAAACATAATTTATAATCAGATCTAAACAAACCCGGAACAGACCGTTGGGAAGCGATTCAGTAATTAAAGCTTCATGACTCCTTTTTGGTTCTTAAAGTCCCTTTGAGGTATCAACTAATAAGAAAGATATTAGACAACCCCCTTTTTTCTTTTTCACAAATAGGAAGTTTCGAATCCAATTTGGATATTAAAAGGATTACCAGATATAACACAAAATCTCTCCACCTATTCCTTCTAGTCGAGCCTCTCGGTCTGTCATTATACCTCGAGAAGTAGAAAGAATTACAATCCCCATTCCACCTAAAATTCGCGGAATTCGTTGATAATTAGAATAGATTCGTAGACCAGGTCGACTGATTCGTTTTAAATTTAAAATATTTCTATAGGGTCTTTTCCTATTCCTTCTATGTCGCAGGGTTAAAACCAAAAAATATTTGTTTTTTTCTCGATGTTTTCTCACGTTTTCGATAAAACCTTCTCGTAAAAGTATTTGAACAATATTTTCGGTAATATTAGTAGATGCTATTCGAACCACCCTTTTTCGATCCATATCAGCATTTCGTATAGAAGTTATTATCTCAGCAATAGTGTCCCTACCCATGATGAACTAAAATTATTGGGGCCTCCAAATTTGATATAATCAACGTGTTTTTTACTTATTTTTTTTTGAATATGATATGAATTATTAAAGATATATGCGTGAGACACAATCTACTAATTAATCTATTTCTTTCAAATACCCCACTAGAAACAGATCACAATTTCATTTTATAATACCTCGGGAGCTAATGAAACTATTTTAGTAAAATTTAATTCTCTCAATTCCCGGGCGATTGCACCAAAAATTCGAGTTCCTTTTGGATTTCCTTCTTGATCAATAACAACTGCAGCATTGTCATCATATCGTATTATCATCCCGTTGTCACGTTTGAGTTCTTTACAGGTCCGCACAATTACAGCTCTGACTACTTCTGATCTTTCTAGGGGCATATTTGGTACGGCTTCTTTGATCACAGCAACAATAACGTCACCAATATGAGCATATCGACGATTGCTAGCTCCTATGATTCGAATACACATCAATTCTCGAGCCCCGCTGTTATCCGCTACATTTAAATGGGTCTGAGGTTGAATCATTTTTTTAATCCGTTCTTTGAATGCAAAGGGCGAAGAAAAAAAGAAATATTTTTGTCCAAAAAAAAAGAAACATGCGGTTTCGTTTCATATCTAAGAGCCCTTTCCGCATTTTTTTCTATTACATTACGAAATAATGAATTGAGTTCGTATAGGCATTTTAGATGCTGCTAGTGAAATAGCCCTTCTGGCTATATTTTCTGTTACTCCACCCATTTCATAAAGTATTCGACCCGGTTTAACAACAGCTACCCAATATTCAGGGGATCCTTTTCCTGAACCCATACGTGTTTCTGCGGGTCTTAGTGTAACTGGTTTGTCTGGAAATATACGTACCCATATTTTTCCACCACGACGTGCATTTCGTGTCATTGCTCGTCGGCCTGCTTCTATTTGTCTAGATGTAATCCAAGCAGGTTCAAGTGCCTGAAGAGCATATTTACCGAAAGAAATATGATTACCTCGATGAGATATTCCCTTCATTCTTCCTCTATGTTGTTTACGGAATCTGGTTCTTTTGGGGTTATAGTTGATGGTTGTTTCTGAATTCCATCTCTACTACAGAACCGGACGTGAGAGTTTCTTCTCATCCAGCTCCTCGCGAATAAAAGGATTCCAAAAAATTTAATTAGAATTAAGCTAGAATAGTCAATCTTAAGTTAAGATATATATGTATTTACTGAGTAATACCTTGAACGTGGGATTCTTTGAGATTTCATTCAATCTATTAGTAATTTGTATATCTTGTTTGAATAGATAACTAAACTTTTGAGTTTTATAAATAGAAATCTAAAAAAAAATTGTATTATTATACCAAATCCTTATTTTGTCCTTTATTGTATTGTCCTAAATTTTGCAATAAAAAAAGTTTTCGCGGGCGAATATTGACTCTTTCAATCCCTATTTCATTTGTAGGGTTAACTCGTGACTTCTCAGATCTCCGAATACATGAATTAATCTCTGGTTCGTTCCGCCATCCCGACCAGTGAATCATTAAGATTCCTTTTTCAATAGAATCTTTTGCATTCACAAGTTCCGTCGTTCCCATCACTTCTTACTTAATGGTTAGGTCCGAATTCTACAATGGAGCTCAGAATGAAATTGGTTCTTGAGTCAATCTTCTCAGTCTTTATTGGCTCGAAGCTCTTGATTTTTTGTTCTATTTCTATAAGAAGATTCATTTTATTATGGTATGAATGCGTATTGATGCTTTATTACACTGCCTTTTATGAGATTACTCATAGACCTTACATATTGGAATTTTATATCATTGGTATTCTTTTTCTCTCTTTCTCTCATCCTTCCATTTATCCACATCTTTTTTGTCTATTTTGCTTTACAACTTAGAATCAGATTTCCTTTTTT
>NW_027438711.1:0-45000 GCF_000715075.1 Nicotiana tabacum | reverse complement strand
ATCTGGAGTATGCTTTTTGCCTCTCAAGTATTTATCGGCAGGAAGCACAAGGTAGTACACCAGTACAAGATAGATGAAGGACTGGGATAGTCATACAATTTATTAGTATTTTGTTGGATTTACGGAAATATAAAGAGGTCTCCAAATGAAAAAGCAATTGTTACTGTAGTAAGATGTTATATGTTTACATTTTTTGGTATAATGAATTGTTGAGCTCTTTGAAAATTATAGCTTCATATACAACACTTGCTTAGTGCCTTCTTGGAATAAAATAATTATCCCTCTTTCATAGGAATTCTCCTTTTGTTATCAATTGTTGATGCCCCTTAGATGCTAGATAGTTGTAAATCTGATTTGGTATATTTCTTGTCATCATATCTTTGTTTGTTCCATCATATCTTTATTTGTTGTTAGTTTGAACATATGCATACTGTAATTTTTATGCAATAACGGTTGGGCCCGTGCTAAAGCACGAGCTTTTATTCGTCTAGTAGATAATATATTGCAAAGTGTAAATGAAGTCGAACATGGAACAATTCAGGAAGTTACACCCAATGATATTGAAAATGGATGATTTTGAGTTTTTGATCCCACTTGTCCCACGCAAAATAAGAATAAAAGTCAAAAGTGTTGCCCGGGCGAGCGAGAGCAACACGTGTTACATTTGAATTTCTGTCCACGGCGCAAGTGGGGTATAAAAATCAAGTTCACCTACTTCCAAATCTATTCTTGTAAATCAACCGAGAATGCTTTGTACAGTCCAATAGTAAAAATTGCACGGGGCGTCTTATTTGGTCGCCTCCATTTAACCTATACCTGTTTTAAAAAAAAAATTAACTTGTACCCACTTTTTAAATAACTTCAGCCCCTTTCTCTTCTTCCTTCTCCTCCTTCATTTTCTTCTTCTTTTTCTTCTTTCTTCTGCTGCTGTTGGTGCTGCTTGTGAGCACGTGATTTTTGCCTCACAAGAACTACTACAAAAGAAATCACAAATAATTTTTTTCTTTGTATGCAATTTTTGAATTTTCGTGGCATTTCGTTTGTGCATGTTTATTTTATTCTAATTAAGGAAAAATACAAAAAAATGGTAATGCAGATGCATATGCATTTAAGAATTAATATCGCATTTTTAGAATTAATTAATCATGGGTTTATATAAAATGAAAAATACAAACAAAAAATATATACATTTAGGATTTGATTATATAATTTATTCGGCATAAATGGAAAATCATAAAAAAATATGCTTGTTGGGTATTTTTAAGTTTGACCGTGTGATTTTGTACTTAATCTAATTTTGTTTAATCTAATTTTGGAATTCAATTTAGGATTTTTAGGTTTTTAATTTTGAAAAAATTAGTTTAAAAAAAAAGGAAAAAGAAAATGAGTCATAAATGTGAAGGAAAATCGGACCTGGACCGAAATCCAGGCCCAAACCAAATTAACCCCCCTCACAGCCCAATCCAAACACCCTTTTTGCCCGGTCCAAATCTCATAAGACATCTGAACGACGTCGTTTCAGCAGGCGATCAATCACGGCCATTGATCCTGCATGATCCAACGGCTCAAAGGCCGTCTCCTTTACCCATTCCTTGGCCCGACCCGTTGCCCGGTTCAAACCGACCCCCAATTAAAACCAAACGACACCGTTCCCCTCAAAGGAATTGATCTAAGCTGTTGATCTCGCTTGATCGAACGACCAGGATTCATTTTTCCCCCTAGTATATATGATTAAACTCCTCACCCACCCCCAACCCAACCCCCCCCCCCCATCTCTTCATCGTCTCTATGCTTTAGAGACCAGACGACCCTCCGCCCCTTCACCACCATGCACCGCCCATCGAAAATCGCCTCACGGCGGTTCCGGTGGTCCAAACGACCCCATCTTAACACCCTCGACTCCTCTTAACCCATATCCCTCGAATCAGGCCCAACGTCTCGAATCTTCGATCGAAAGTTGGCCTGAAAACCCAACCGTCTCCGATGGTCACCCCTTTAACACCATAGCACCTCCTTCACACCCTGAACCCAAATCCCTTACCCCCTTGGTTCGAATCTAGCTAGAAACACTCGAACCCCCAAATCGAAACAAACAGAACCCTAGAAAACCCAAAACTGGTTTCTGTCCAAATTTTAAGAGATTTTGGGTGTTTAACTGACATTAGTCGAAGTGTTTTCAGTTGAGAACACTTCGATTAAAGTTTGTTCGACCTCAAAGTGCTTAGGTCTGAGTTCGAACCTGGGTCCGAAGGCATTTGATATTCTGAGGTAATTTTGTTTTTTCCTTTGATCTATATTCATGTTTTTTTATCTATGTATATGTTTAGTTTAATTTTATTAATTTCCCCTACTTTTCAATTCATCTGCTCATCTCCAGTGGACCTATTTGTTTGATCCAATTCCGACATTGTTTTTGTTTGCTTGTTGTTATTATGAGTTACAATGTGTGTAATTTTAGTCGATTAGTTAAGTTTTATTACAAACCTTTGTTTTTGTCAATGCTGTTTGAATTGCCTAATTGTCCATTTCTGATTGATTGTTGTAAGTGTTGTAGGCAATTGTATAAATAGTTATCATCGATTAATTCAAGTATTATTAGTAGTTTCGTCAAATGGTTTAAGGTCGAGTGTTGTATGTGTTGATCTTTAGACAATTAGCTTCAAAGCTTGTCAATATGCTGACAATGATCCTGCCTGATGTTGATTTTGATTTCAATTTCCAGTTTCAGTTTTTAATGGTTGGTTCTATTAAGTCCAGTGTGGTGTTAATACGGTTTGGATTCAAGTTGAGTCTGTTGTTTCCAGTTAGAATTCAGCTTTAGTCATTTAGTTATTAAAATTTGGTAGGATGGATTGATTATAGCTGTTATAGTTTGCTGTTTGGTCTAATCTATGAGGTTTGAATTGCTGTTTTGATTTGACTAAGGAAATTGGTTATAGCTGATAAAGTACAGATTATTAGGCTAGGACAGTAATATTAAGGGTTTTCATGGGCAATTTGGGAATGAAACAGTAGGAATAATATGTTAGTATTAGTGTGTTATTAGTGGAATGTTAATGGCTTTAATTTAATGTGATAATGGGGAACAAAAGGAAATGGGGGCTGAAAATCAGGGAAAAGGCTTCCTTAATGAGATTTAAAGTAATAAGAGCATATTTTGAGTGGGGAATTCTGATTTTTTTTTTAAAAGAAGAAGGGTCGGGCAGATTGTATAAAAAGGGGGATGATCTGAAAAGAAAGGGGACTGGAAAAAAAAACCAGAAAAAGATTTCAGAAGAAAAGGCAGACTAAAAAAAAAGAAGAAGAGAAAAAATTCTGGAACAAAAGAACTCTAATATTCAGAAAAATAAAAACTTTTGGCATTAAGAGTTAGAGTTAGAGTGTCAAGGCTGAATTTCTGCATTAAAAATTTCAGGCTGCTTTCTTTGAGTGTTTGAAAAACAGAAAACTACTGTTTCCTTGCATCTGTCTGTGTTTAGTTTTGGACCTCTGTTATCATTTCATTGCTTCACTAGATTTCTGGACTGTTTGGTTACTGGGATTGTTTGTTTTGGTTGTCACTCTGTATCTGTGCTGGTTGTTGCTGTTGTCTGCTACTGATCTACTGATTTTCACCTTCTTCTTCTGTTCTATTATCAGGTACACTTTCGAACCCCTGTGATGTAGCTGTTAAAGTGAAAAAAAATACTCAAGTGGTCGAGTACTCAAGTTGTATATGCAGTTTAATAGTCAAATGATAGGAAGTTGTATAATATATCTTTGTAACTTCATGAAGAATATGGACGATATACTTGACTATAACTGCTTTCTTTTGTTCGTAAACTGCAATCTGTAAATTATTAGTAGTATGTTAGTTAGAATTTTGTTTCGTTGTGAAATAAGTATTGAGTGGTTGGATTTGAACAAGTTTAAGTAATCATAGCTGAAAACGGTATTCATCTGAAATCGTAGGTAACATAATTTGATACCTGATAAGTGACATTAAATTGTGGAACTGAATTCTTTGAAAAGGTATGAGCATCAATTAGTATAATATGTGTGTTACTTATATGTCTCGCGTGAGTTTCATAGTTAAATAATGTAAATTTTGTTAATGTTGTGTTATCAAATACCTTAGTTCGAAATCACTTTAGTAAATAATCCATGTAGGATATCAATGTAGTATTGGTCGGTTAACAAAAATCTAGCTTTGAACTCGCAAACATTGGATTAGAAGTAATTCCCAATTTTGTAGTTGTTAAATTTTTAAGCAACAAAGATCCGCAAATTTTAGGCAAACATGGGGATCCTTAACTAGTAGAATTAGCAAGTTTAGCATATTTGAAGAGTAAATATAGCAAGGCTAAGAACATTATTTCAATAGGCATGAGTCGAGTAAAAAATGAGTTAATATTGAAGTTCAATATTTTATTCGAAAAAGTATTAGTAATTAAGGTTAATTCTATTTGCCAATATTTGTAAGTAATTAATACCCATGGTTTGTTCATTTAACAAAATAGGCTTAGGATAGTTACAAGATATTTAGTTTCTTTCAAAAAAAAAATACTACTTGTCAATTTTGTACTTTATTTACAATTTCAATTTTGATGATGTTTATTTCTCGTCAACAATGGTCGTAAATTGGTAAATAATAAACAACGGCCCGTTTAAGCATGTAAATAAATTAAGACATTTTCTCTTTCATTTTGTGGAGACATCTTTAATAGAAAAGATGTAGGTATTTTAGGATTATCCTTTTAAAATAAATGAGATGAGCCTCGCCTAATAAAACGCACAAATTGCGGGGCCCTCAATGAATGTACATTTAATCACTTAGATTGCAGGAGGAGCCGTTTAGCAAACTTCACGGCTGTCCCCAAATAATAAATACGCTAATCGCTTTAGGCGCGATTTAATTAATCTTACCTTCATAAATTCGGGTGCGCATTTCATGCGACCCAAATCCAAATCCCAAAACATTGAATAAAACTGTGTTTCGGATTGCGAGTGTATTTCATGTGACGCAATCCAAAGACATTTTTTTTAAACGATGTTCACATTTTTTTTACAATAATAAAAGCGGTAAAGAGTTAAAACCTGCACATAAGTTCATATTTGTATAAAAATCAGATAATCAAGCCGAATACGACAGTTGAGCGACCGTGCTAGAACCACAGAATTCGGGAATGCCTAACACCTTCTCCCGGGTTAACAGAATTTCTTATCCGGATTTCTGGTACGCAAACTGTAATATGGAGTCATTCTTTTCCTCGATTCGGGATTAAAATTGGTGACTTGGGATACCCTAAATCTCCCAAGTGGCGACTCTGAAATAAATAAACAAATCCCGTTTCGATTGTCCTTTAATTGAAAAAAAAACTCCCTTATACCCTCGCGAGATGTAGGTAAAAAGGAGGTGTAACACTGCTGTTAGGACCGATTGGTTAAAGTTTGAGTGAATTTGATCAAAATTTCAGCTGCAGCTTAAAGGAAGAAGGCAAACAAACTGAAGCTGCCATATTTTGCCAAGTTCATGCATATACGGTTGGACATTAGCCTAGCTTCAGCCATATCATATGTACAAAAAGACTTCGACTTTTAGCCATATATGCTTGACCCTTATGCAAAAGATATTTGAACTTTAGTCATATATGCTTGACCTTTATGCAGAAATAGAGTTAATTTTATTCAAGCTTCGTCAGTTACAAAACAAAACTTCAGCTCTAAAGCTGAAGTTCGCCAGTTACAAAAACAAAAACTTGAAGTTCGCTAGTTACAAAACAAAAACTTCGCCAGTTACAAACAAAAACTTCAGCAAATAGAGAACAAAACTTCAGCTACTATGCTTAAGTTCAGCAATTACAACAAAAACTTCAGCATATGTGGTTCAGCACATTTGCTACTTCAGTCCCGTCTACTAGAATGATAAAGTTTTACGTGATTGTCTTTGCTACTTCAGCCGCGTATGCTGAAGTTACGCGAAAAAGTGAGTACGCTTGTAATTATTTTTGCAAAGCGGACACAAATAACCCAAAAAGCGGGTATAGATGCAAATTCCCAGTCCAATAGTGGAACTTCACGTAGGTGAAAGAATAGACTTTCTTGGGCTGGACTTGTCGTTGATTGTGGATGGGCCTGGCCCAAAGTTGGAATTTATCCACCACAGGTCTCACGTTCTTTTTCCAACTGTAATGTGCATTATGTGCAATTTCTTTGTCAGTGTTATCTCTGTCACAATGTGTTAATTTTACAAACCAATAGGAAGCGATGAACTTTTATTATCCGTAACGATTTTTCATAAGCTTTTGTCCTAATGCAAATAAAACTCTTACCTGATTGAAAAATCCAATCACAGTGTTTACTTCCCACTGAAACATTATCCGCTTAATACTTCAGTTTGAGTATAAAGTACTATCCATTCCTTTAGACAATAGAATTTGATTCAAATTAAACCCCCCAAAATTCGGATCTTTTATCCAATTGAAAATTGTTATATAATCATCTTCTTTTTACCCAATTTGTTTTTCACGTCGACTTGCTACAAATAATTAGCTGACACTGTCACAAACAGAGTCTTTTTCCTCCGTCCAAAATTTCAAACTTCCGGCGACCATTCATTGATCCGCCGACGAGATGGTGGTCCCTACCTTCCTGCTTCTACTAATCACTCTTTCACAAGTAATTCTCAATCCCATTGTTTCACTCGCCGATTCAGCGTATCCCTCACCCTATGGCATTGATAGCGCAACCTCCTGTCAATCTACTGGTTCCGATGACCTAATTCCAGTCCGCCGTGAAGTTTACGGAGACGGCCGTATTTTCGATATTACTCACCGATTAAGCCCTGATATGCCGTCGTGGGGATTAGAAAACGGGCTTGGCCAATTCCTGTGGCTGCCAAATAGCATGAAGAATGGTTCTCTTGCTAATAACTCCGAGATGAAACTTCCGACTCACACCGGCACGCATATTGATGCTCCTGGTCATGTCTACGATCATTATTTCGATGCCGGCTTTGATATCGACACTCTCGACCTCGAAGTTCTCAACGGTAACTATCAATCTCCGTCCCTTTAATTTTTCTCCTCTAATACTTGCATATTACACATAATTAGTACACACTAGTATTAGATTAGGATTTAAGTTATAAATACTAACAACGTAAAGAAGTTTTTGCTCCGTTATTTGCAATTATCTTTTTAGTAACTCTATGAGGTTAATTTTTATATTGCTGCATAGAACTTTTAACTCGAGTAGGGTTGAAAGGTGCACTGGTATTTCATGCACGAAATTTTGAGTTTATGTTTTTGGAGTCTCGTAACGGTCTATTTGAGGTACATTTATATTGATGGGTTGAAAAAAAAATTGATGGGTTACGTGTTTGATGAATTTGGAAAGCGACATTGGGCATGTTACTCTTGGCCACTGTTTATTTGCAGAGGGCTGTAACGTTTGAAAACTTTGTTTTGTCGTGAGCTCCTTCTGGAGATTGATGTGATGGGTGCAACTTGTACTTATTATATACTTGTAGGGACTCAATTTTCAGAGTATCTTTTGAGGCCTCCAAAGTAGTGTTTTAATATTGGCCACGATTTACTTACAAGAATAAAATACTCGTCTTGAATAGAACTTAATGCTTACTTATCAAAATCTCACAACTGCTATGTCTACCATATTGGTGGAGTCATAACTTTGAGATTTCTAATTTCCGTTGCCAAAGTTCATGCCTTTTTCGGAAAGTAAGATGAGGGCTGTGTGTAAGTTGCTAGTATTAGCTGAGTTGTTGGCTGTAAGTACAGTATCTGTTGCCTTTTCATCATCTAATGATGCATACCCAACTGGATACGGTGATGAACCGGGTTCTTGTGTTGGATCTAATGATGATTTGAGACCTTTAAGGAGGGAGGTGTATGAAGATGGGCAAATTTTTGATATCACACACCAGTTCAATCCGAATACTCCTGTGGGGGATTCTGATGAAGGAGTTGGACAGTTTCTCACTCTTTTGTCGAGCATGAAGAATGGCTCTGATTACAATTTTTCGGAATTGAGATTAGGCGTTCATGCTGGCACTCATGTTGATGCACCAGGACATATGTATGCTGAATATTATGATGCAGGATTTGATGTTGATTCCCTTGACCTTAGAGTTCTCAACGGTATTAACCAAGGAAATTCTACCTTCAGATGGCATTAAGAACATCTAGTTATATGATTACTCTTGTGCTCCTACTTTTGATAACTGATGGCTCTGACTAACTCAACACAGCTGTTTGAAACACGATAATGACCGTGAATTTTTACTCTCTTTCGAATTGATGGGCTATTGGAGAGATTTAGGTCTTAAAATATCAATCACTGAAAACAGCTGAAACCTGGTCTAAGAATTAGAATTTTTTTGAACCAATTCTTTTTAAATCTATTTTCAGTCTTAACTATGTTTTATCCTTGCTCGATAAGGATTTTATGACTGTGATTCTAGAGTCTAAGATATTGATATACTCCCAGATGTCCAAGAGCAGCAGTATACGCCCATTTTGTATCTGGAAAACATTTTGTTACTTATCAAATTAAAAAAAGAAAAAGCTAGTAAACATTTTAACCTCACAGGAAGTCCTGAAACATCACAAGTCATTATTGAAAAAAGGGAAAAAGAGAAGGAAAAGGAGTTTAGTATTACTGCTACATATATTAGCTCTTTATGGATGTCAATACATGTAGATCGTTTTGGTTCTTCATCTGCTACAGTTATTACTTTAGTGTTTCTTGAACAATGCATATGCATTCAAATTTGATGCATTTTCTCTGGTAATATTTAAGTTGATCCAGTCATCAGAGGTACATCGACATGATATCGTTTTTTAATGTTTTTCATAGAATTCCTCTGTTATTGTCTTCTTCATTGGAAGGATACCTCCTACAAAGATCCTTAATGTTTTGGTTTTGCTGTGACTGGTTGTGGTTCTTTTAATGGTTGATCATTGATCTAGATTCTCTTTCCTTTTCAGGGTACAGCTTCCTATCTTTTTTTTTAAATTTTTTTTGAATCATCACCTTTTACATGCCAATTTTTTTTTTCTTCTTAACAGGCATGTTTAGTGTTTTATCTTTGTCCAGGCAATGTTACCCATTTTCATGAACTAATGATGACGTCCTTCACTTGCTTTAACAGGTCCTGCATTGGTAGTTGATGTTCCAAGAGACAAGAACTTAACTGGTAAATCTCCCCTCCCCTGTCATGCTAAATGTCTCTAGGATGATAAACTCTCCTATTAAGTTTTGGATCAATTTCCAGCTTATTGTCTTACATCATTTGTTTCTCAATTTTCCTGTATATATTAATATAATCAGTTGACTAGACATTGTTGAGCTAAAAATCTTCCTGTCTTTACCTTGCATAGAATATGAGATGTGCAACAACTATGGGGAAGAAATGCTCACTGAAAATCGGGTGGCACTAAAGAGCTGTTTGCAAATGTATATTAGCTAACTGTGATAATACTTTTGTTTCTTTTATTCAGCGGCTGTTGTGCAATCCTTACATATCCCCAAGGGAGTGAAACGAGTACTTTTCAGAACACTAAACACTGACAGGTAACTTGTGAGTGAAACGAGTACTTTTCAGAACACTGAACACTGACAGGTAACTTGTAGCAGTATCTTAAAATTGTGCTTAAGTTGCATGGTTGCTGTAGCTCTCACTGAAATTATGTATTTCTCAGACTTTAGATGTCATAAAAAGCCCACTTCTAATAAAAGTAAAAGTTGGAAATGGAAGTTCAAAACCAACAAAATTGTAGCAGAATCTGCTCTTAGACTTCGGAGAATGTGCCTCTACAAGGGTGTAGATCTTGAGATTACTCTTCCAATACATAAAAAAGGTAGATGAATTGCAAAACATAATGAAACTTGGAGCACATTCTCAATATGTTCACTTGACCCAGGAGAGTGGGACACTATCATGATCAAATAAAGGCTAAGCATTTCAAGTAGTATCAATCAAGTATCACTCCAGGCTAAGCATTTGTATGGTACCCAATTGTTGTTTCACACGTTTTATTTGAGTATTAGAAGCCTAACATAATGTAGATGGATTGTACAAAATATATGTCTCTAATTCCTGTAACCTTTTCCCTTGTTCTTTTTTTTGGGTAAAACTCTTGCTCTATAAATTTCTTGAAAACCCTGTAAAAGGATAAGCAATTAAGGTTTGTCATTTAGTGGGAAGAATGAGATCTTCCTTCAGAAGTTTAGTATTTGTCATGGATTCTTTTCTCCTTTACCTGGATAGGCTAGGATTCTGTTTCTTTTCCTCCATCCCCTTCTTGGGGTGCATATGTATGCTGTTTGAGAGCTCTATTTTGGCGCAGTCATTGTTTATGTAGTTATTGGTCATATTTCAACTAATTGCCAAAGAAAGAAGGCGAATAACGTCACACTTTGCATGGAAATTAAATGACTTGTCTTGGATGAACAGTTACAACGTACAGTGTTTCTTGATTAAGCATACTCCACTTTCAGGCGTCTTATGTGGAAAAAGGCATTTGACACAAGCTATGTCGGATTCATGAAGGATGGAGCGCAGTGGCTAGTGGATAACACTGACATCAAACTTGTTGGTAAGATAGGCTGTAGCACATTCATATCTTAAGAATCTTATTGAAGGAAGCAAATGCATTTAGACCTTCTTTTTGGAATTGGTGAATGATGTTGTGTTGTACTGGGTGTTTATGTTAACAGCTGTGGTCAACTATAAACAGCACTTTGTGTGCTATTGCACCTCTATGGCCAAAGGGTTCCTCTTTTTTGTTTGTCGCGTCTAAGCTTGATTGACATGGTTACTATCTCCAATTTCTACTTCTTTGCTTAGTCCTGACTGGTGTACACATTTGGTTTCTGCATATAATCCCAGCTACTCATTATTGCCATCTCTATTATGGCATCTAGAATAAATAGTTAAAATTCTTTCCTCAGATTGTACTTCCTTGCACGCTCCGTGCTGGAGTAACTTACCCTTGCTATAAATATTTTTTGAGTTTACCATGATTAATGATGCATAAATCTCATCAATATTTTATTCTCCGTATATTGTGACTAAGTGGAACATCATGCGGCAATTCATTTAAATGCTTGAACTAGTATCTAATTAATACACATTGAACTAGTATCTAATATACATTTGTATTATCTGATTTCTGACTAATGCGACCTATTTGTCTATTATTGGTGGTTAAGTAACTTAGTTATCTTCATCTATGTTTTCTGTTACTGCCTTCTGCTGACAAATCTCATTGGCCATACTCCAAGCATTGTTTGGAACCTGGGTATTGTTTTTCAATTTCTGTGCTATTGGATTTGTCCTTAGAGGCTTCCGTGTTTTACAGCTGAAGTTCAACTAGAGTAAATGAGTGATAATTTACTTCCCAATTTCCTTCAAGATTATCGACTGATTGAAGAATTCGTAACTGACATTTGTTTCCTTTTTTTCTTTTTCAGGAATTGATTACTTGTCGGTTGCTGCATTTGATGATTTGATACCTTCCCATCTTGTCTTCCTGAAAAGCAGGGTAAGTAGTCTTATTCGGATTGAACCTTCATGTTACCTATGATTAGAGTCTGATGTTCATCACGAAATAGGGGGGTCGGTTGGGGGGGGGGGGGTTAAAAATGTATATAATGAAGATTCTGAGCTTTACTCAAAATAGTGAATTGCGTAATTCTTTGGCTCGAGTTTATTGTTCCATAGTTCCATGAGGTGCTGCATAGTCAAGTTGCTCTCAGCATTAAGGGGACAACTGTCAAAAAGTGAAAAATGAACAGCATAAAGTGATTGCATATTTTGGTTTAAAAGCTCGGCTCTTCTAGAAGAGCGATCAGGTTTTCAATGCTAAGATCAGCTTTTCAACTTTTTGTTTATTAGGAAACTTGTTGGCCTTACTTACCTTTGGTCGAACTGACAATATGGTGAAGGGCCTAACAACATTATTCAATCTTATTTGCTACTTGATCAGAATTTTGAGATTGCCATTGATTTGGGTTAGATGCTAGTTGGAGCAAGCATGGTCTTCTATACTAGATGAATGAGCTAGATGCCATCTGCAGAGCATCTAGATTATGGTTTTTATTCATTTTCAGTTTAAAGTTTTTAAAGGGTTCTGGAAGTCATGTAATAATGATGAATAACAGTCTTAGCTTCTTCTACCGTGGAACTACAGAATATTTGCATCTTACTCTTCTAGAAATTATAGAGGGTTGTCGACTATCTGAGTCCATTTCTTAGACTTAAGTGCATTGGCCTTCTCTTCTTTAGCTAAAGTTTTCCTTATGAAGAAAAAATATAGAACCGGAGGCAGCGAAACTGAATTTTATGTCATTCATGTTTAATCTTTTTCTATATGGGAGCTTCGCGTGATGAAACTGAAAAGATGAAATCTGAATTGGAAAGCTAAAGTGGAGGTTAGTTGAACATATATTTAGAAAAATATGTCAACGTCTGATGGTTGACCCATGACATGATCTTTGTTCTCTAGATAGTGACAGCAAGTTGGACTAATTTTCTTCAGAAAACAAAAAAAAGATAACTATTGTTGAGCATTATCTCTGTTCCCTTTTGTTGAAGCGACTATATAATATTCAGAATTAGTGAATTTATTGACCATTTACTTGTTCTGATGCCAGTAATTATCCTTCCATTCTTATGATGTTTGAAATGCTCCAGGAAATTATTCTTGTTGAAGGGCTGAAGCTGGATGACATAGAAACTGGCATATACAATGTACACTGTCTGCCCTTAAGGTTGCTTGGTGCTGAGGGATCACCTATTAGATGCATATTGATCAAGTAATAATCTCCTTTGTCTCCTATTCAAACGGTAAGGTGCTTCAGCAACATGCTACCTTATATGCAGTATCTTTTCTACGAATTACTTGTTGCCTTGCATCCCAGTCTTGTTGAATGGGAAATACGTTCTATATGATATTGGTATTCGATTGTTGAATCCATTAGCTAGGTCAACTGCCACATATTCACAGCCGAAATTTTGTTAGCATTTTTTTCTGGTTATTTGTGTGCTGCACCAGTACACCCTCTTCTCATTGTTTGCTTGGATAAATTGCTGCAGGAAGCACTGGAGATGGCACGGAGTAAAATAAATTGCTGTAAAGGGAGACTCGATTTCCAGTGTAGGGTGGGTGCAACTTTTCACTTTTGACTGTAATGTTATTAGCTTAGTCCAAATAATATTTTCACAGTATGTTTTTGTTGAATGGATTCACGAGAACGATTAACATATTTACATCAAGTTAGTTTTGTGTTGATTCATCTCGTGCCTATGAAGCTGGTTAATGGTAATTTCTTGGGTGCTGAAAATGACCTGGATGGACCTTTTTGAAACCACTATTTATATTATGGCCATGTTAAGAAACGTTTTGGAAAATAGCCTCGTGCTAGATTTTTAAAGCACGCTCGGCCAAATTTTAAAGCCCACAACAATTATAATGATCGTCAGGATCTGCCACATTCTGACCATCACTAGAATTTCAGCAATAATGCTGAAGAATTCTGGTGATTTGTCAAAAATTTGTGGCAAACTCCGGTTGATTATCATAACTGTTGTGTGCTTTAAAATTTTGCTTAGCATGCCTTAAATTCTTGGACTTAAGGGAAATCTTGTCCAACGTGCTTTAAAGATTTAGCATGAGGCTTTTTTCCTAAAATTGTGTTACCTGAGTCAAAAATTAATAGTGGCACACAAGTATCTTATTTGTCTCATCCTGCCAAAATAAGTAAGGGTCGACTGTAACGGGCCATTTGGTGGGCTCAATTTTGGGTTTCATCAAAGTCAGATGTTGTAAAACTAAATGTGCAGAATCTATGACCTCAACAGAAATTAGCACGGTGTGATCCCCAAGGGGGTGGTCTGGGCAGAATGTCCTCATTTTTTACTTGAATACCATTGTTCTTTAATGTTTAGAGCTTGAAATTCTTGTTTGGTGGTGAAATATAAAAGTTAATAATCGATTACTGTTAAAATCGTTTGAATATTGATAATTTGTGCTTAACTTTTAGTCAAACACAGATTTTGGCCTCTCACAAACTAGTTTGCCATATATCAGTGTTTAACATAATATACAAGTTAATAACTGCCAAACAAGAGAACTTTTGATTTTAGAGAAATTTTAATATGCATAATAAACAAAAAGTCTTCCACTGAATTGGATTTTGTAAAGCTTAGATATACCTCCTAGGGCAGGATTGAATAAGGACTTTTCTCAAGAGGAGGTTAATTAGTTTGAGATTGAGGCACAATTTGTTGATTGAAAATCCTGAAATTGCTTATGAAAGCAAGCACATAACCAATTCATGGAACCAAACTATGTGTTTTCCTTTCATTTTATTTTCTATAAAACAATTTAAGTATATCATCGTGAATATGCGTAGTAAAGCCCCAAACCATTCCATACGTGCTAATTAATTCAAAACATAAAGGAAGCTATTTTGGCATGCATTTGAAAATCCACTCAAATCTTTATCGCCTACTATTTTGATTTTGATTTATAATTGCGCAATGCAACATGAAATTGTTAACTGAATTCAAAACATAAAGCAAACTCTGTAATATAAACCGACCACTGACGGAGTTTATGTTAAGCAAGTTAAATGTATGTCTGACTTAATACAATAACCATCACATGAGAAGTAACGTCTCAAACCGTTTCAAATGTGAAGGGAGGATAAATTAACGTAACGTAGCTATGAAATGTCAACTTTAAGCTTGATAGACTATACCATTGTATTTATTTTCATGCTCCTATCAATTTATCATAATCGTCATAGAAAATAGTTTCCACACAATAAGCAGGAATAATAATAATAATAATAATAATAATAATAATAATAATAATAATTGTCGTTACTACAGGTGTTATTGTTAACTATAGCTAGAATCTAGATATACAAATAGAAAGATGCTTGCGTGAAGGAATAAAACAAGAGTTTAAGTTTTATGCAACGACAATGTAAGAAATATTAAAAGATAATTGTATATAACTCTAATTAATAACTTTAATATAATGTATATAACTTAAACCCATAAAATTTAGGGAGAATCACACTCTTTATCACTTGGCTCAATAGCCCATAAAAAATGGTCCATGTCCTTACACATTATGACCCAGGTTGTATATAATATGAAAATTACTTTTCACCTATTATCCCACTCCTTTTATTTTTTTTTCTTCTTTTCTCTGTTCTTCTTCTCCTCGTGTCCCAACTTTGCATCCTAAACTTTCTCCATCATTGTTATACTCCATCAACGCTCCTCCAGATTCAAAGCCGATAATCACTATTTGAATAAAGAAGAAAAAATAATACATAAAAGAATTAGCTTTTTGGAGTCATACGAATATCACTTCCTTCAATGGAGTGGAAAGAACTGTACTGTTTGCACTAAAGAGGTTCACTTGGTAGGTTGTTGGATCACCAAACTAGAAAGAAGGTATTGGCATGGTCTAGGTCTTATCCTCATTCCACGTGTAATTCTAATTCCAGTGGTTGATTAAAAACTTGGAAAATAGAAGTCACCATTAAAGGTGTTTCAAAGCTTCGATTTCAGAAATTGCATTTTTTGATTTGTTAGTTGTTTGGATTGAATGTTGTCCCAATTGATTGGACTCATCAAGAGAAGTTCAAAACTTAAATTTGAAATGATTTGGAGTAGATTTAAGCTAGATTTGAGTTAAATTTCAGAAAATCCCCAAGAAAGAAGTGTCACACCTCCTTTTTGCGCGCTCGCCCCGAGGGGTTAAATGCGCGAGGGGAGTTTTTCCAATTTAAGTGACAATATTCGAAATGAGATTATTTACTTAATTCAGAGTCGCCACTTGGGAAAGGTTTGGCTTTTGGTGTCCCAAGTCACCGGTTTATCTTGAATCCCAAATCGAGGAAATTTTCGACTTTTCCAAATGAAGTCTGCGAACCAGAAATTCTAAGTAAGGAATTCTGTTGACCCGAGGGAAGGTGTTAGGCACCCTCGAATCCCGTGGTTCTAGCACGGTCGCTTAAATTGTTATAATGGCTAAATATCTGATTTAAATACAGGTTGTGACTTATGTGCTTTTATTAAGTTTAAACCGCTTTTATTATTATCATTTATTTTATAGAATTGCAACGTCGTGAAAATGCATCTCGAACCACGTCACAATCAATGCACCCGTAGTTGTTAACACATTTTGACTCCGTTGAGACTTGGATTTGGGTCACATCAATGTGCACCCGATTTTAAGAATATAATTTACTTAAAGTCGCGCCTAAAGAATCTAAACGCGTTATTATCTTTGGGGAAGGCAGTGGAATTCACTAAACAGTCCGTCCCAAATTCTAAGTATTTATCATGATCAATTATTGAGGGCCCCGCAATTTGCATTTTTATTCGGCGAGGCTCGTCTCATTATTTTAGAAGGGTACCCTACAGTGGCTACATTTCTACTACGTTTATCTTTAAAGAGAAGGATGATGCCGAACTTTGCTTGTTTGAACAAATACAGACTGAATCCTTATTATGTTTGCCGAACCTAAACTTGTTTGATTACCTGATGGATTGTTCATGAGGTGAGGGTTACCTCATGCTTTGTCTTCATCGAGTGAATACGCTTATTAATTTGCTAAGTGAGATTGCAAACAAACTAACAACATATATTGAGTTATGTTTAACGACCTCCAAGTTCTATTTTAACACTCTAACCTATTTGAAATTGATAAACGAAATCGGCTGTTTATTAGGAAAATTACTACTAATTGAACTCAAAATGACTATTAGTTTCTCTCAACAATCATCACATTATTTCGAAACAAAGAATCTATACCGAAAACCCGATATCGAACCTGCATTGGAACAAATAAACTGACAGGAGAACTGGCATTCATAGCCAGACTCTTAATGTGACTGCATGAGAGTTTGTTTGGGATACATTTATCCCAGACCTAATACCACAGATTTGTCAATTCAGTGGTCTAGGCAAAAATACATACAAGTGCTTGCCATGACTCTATGTTATACAGTCATAACTAAGCCAAACAGAGCGTTATACTGAACTGAATGTATACTAAATCAAACATGCTGTCTATGTCATACTGTCATTACTATTGAACAGTGCTATCTAACAGTCCATCTCAAACAGAATGTATGCTAGTTTATACCAAGTATTTGCAGTTTGCAGTAAAAATACAATCCCAACTAACATTCGACCTATTTTTAACACCAATGTTATAACATGAACAGCTGTTCGTTTCTTTATTTCTGCTTCAACTTCAAACTTTCAACAATACAAGGTTTCAGAAGTTGTGTACCTGGAAATATTTGAACAATTGAAGAAAAGGGCAGTCAGCAGAGTACAATGACAACAAAATGCAGCAGCAATCACAGCACTATCAGTAGCAGCAGGGCAGAATAGCAGCAGGCAAAGCAATACAACAAGAAACATGCTCGAGTGCAGAAATGCAACTATGGCCAATAGAAAGCAATAGCCAAATAACAGCAACACCCAGTGGAGTAGAATCAGAACTCCAGACAGACCAAACAAGTAGTAAACCAATGAAAACACTCGACTAATAGACACAACTGGAATTTCAAAGAATCAGAATTCATTTGAACAAGTTGAACAACTGAAACCCAAATAATAATAGGAGGAAACAATTTCTGATTGTTGGTTGTATACCTTCTATCTCTTAACCTCTCTCTATCTATGTGTATCTATTTGTATGTATTTCAGCTCTCTTTTTCAAAAAATTCCTCACAGTCTGTCTATTTTCTTTTTTTTTTCTCTCCAATTCTGTATATTCTATTCCTTCTCACCTCTCCTGTATATCCCAATTCTGTCCCTCTAATTCTCAGATGTCCTCCCCTTTTATAAGCCCTCCTTACCCCTTTTTAACAGCCTGATATAATCTCACAGTACCCCTCTCATGTGCCCTTTTTTCATTTTTAGATTCCAATTAGTTATTTAAGTATATAACCCCATCAAGATTCCCTGGCAGATTTAACTTTTAAAAGGTTTAATACTTCTTTAAACTAAAGCAAAAATGGGCAGTGGGATGTATCAGACAACATATGCTGTCAAACCATTTTAAAATTAAAAGCCCTTTTATGCAGGAAAACAGGCTGTGCACAATGCACATGCTGTGCACAAGTGCACATGCCACCAACTCAGATTTCAGTTACAAACCAAGCCTTAGGTTTCTGAAATCATATTAACGACTATAAGTAACATGACTTGGTTCTTAATTGATTCAGGCAAATGTTCAATAGAAGCAAGTTGATTTGTTATTGTTCGGACAGTTGAAACTAATTGACGACACATGTCGACTCGACTATATTAACATTAACATACACAATCGTAGCCAAAAATCAGACATTTAAACAGTATCGATACATGGTTTGAATTATACTGACTAAACAGAAGTGCACTCGAGGAGTCAACTAGTCAGTCCAAACTCGAAATACAACCAATACACATGCCTTATCAGAATAGGAGGGGGGAATTCAGACAAACACAGAGGTTTAAGTAAAGTGGACAAACAAAAGTTGATAAAATTAAAACAAATATGAACAGACTTTTAAAACAAATCACACGGACTAAAGCAAATAAAGGAAAGAAAGCAGACTCACCTTAAAACTTGAAAAGTTAAAAGTTTGAACTCGGATTTGGACAGACCTTTCTTAAGGCTGAACGGACTTTAATCGAAGTGTTTATCAGATGAGAAACACTTCGATTAAGGTCCATTAGACCTTAATCTCTTTGGCTCGGACGGACATGGGCCAGTGATGAAGAACTGCAAAGTTCCAAAATTCAGATCTGGGATTCATGCTTCCCTGATCAGATTCGGACCAAACCAAGCATGGTTTGGTCACGAGGAGGGTCTGGGGAGTGTCTGGTGTGAAGCTGGGGTTGGTTGGTGTAAACCGAGTTTTGACTCGAATCTTCAAATGAAGATTCGAGGACCTAAGGGATGATTCGAACTAAGCGGTCAACAGGTCTATGTTCAGGATGGTGAGGGGGTTCTATGGTGTTAAGGGGAAGGTCACCGACGTCCATGCCGCCGGCTTTCATGGCGAAAGTATACAGGGGCGGCTAGGGTTTAGGGCTGTTTGTTTGGGGAGACGAAGGCTGGGGTTCGGATAGGGGGGCAGGGTAGGATTATGGGCTTATATAGTTAGTGGGTGGATTGATCTCAACCGTTAGATCAATCTAGATCTACGGTCTGGATCTGATGGCTTAAGTGAAACGGTGTCGTTTCAAGGGTAAAGGGTTGGGGTCGGTCCGGGTGTGAACGGGTCGGGTTCCTCAGTGGGTTGTGGGGAAGTGATCTTGGCCGTTGATCAATCTGAGATCAACGGCCCAGATCACACTGGACTAAAACGTCGTCGTTTGGACGTCCTGGGCATCAGGTGGCCTGGACCGGGCAGGCCTGGGTCTTGGGCTGTTTGTTTGGGCCAATTTTGTTAAAATTGGCCCAAGTCCGAAGGGAAGGGGGTCCTTTCTTTATTTTTTTTTTATTTATTTCCTTTTTTCTTATTTATTTTAAAACAAAACTAAGCCAAAAAAATCAAATTAAAATTAAATACACACTCAATACAATTATTTGCACACACACCAAAATATTTCAAAACAGGTAAAGTCAAACAAAATAAAATCACGGACGAAGATGCCTATTCATGATTTTCTATTTAACGACCGGATTACGGTTCGAATTATGCAGGACACATATATTTTTTTGAATTTTGTTTTAATAAAGTAAATAAATAAAAATGGGCTGAAGTCACAAATAAATCAACAAAGTGCCACACAGAAATCCAAAAATTGTACAGCAGGGCCAATTATTATTTTTTATTTCTTTTTGGAGCGATTGTCGTGCGAAACAAAAATCACGTGCTCACAACTGCCCCTCTTTGTTCGGAAACACGAAGGGTTTTCGTGCAAAGATAAAGTAAGCGTGTATGAGCGATTTTTTGCCTATAGACCACTCCGTATGAAGCATGTTTTTTTGAAAGATCTGACCGAATCTTGCTTCAAAGATTTCCTACATATCCTGGCCTAAACAGGAATCAGGTCAATGTAGTTCGAGAAGTTTTGGTAGCTGGGACTACCATGGGATTGCAATGCTTGCTGCTACTGTTGTTGCTGTTGTCACTGCCGCGTCACTGACCGCCTTATTACAACCAAACGAAAATTAGAAACTGAACTAACTACTTATATGTATGTCAACTGCTAGTTACAAGATTCCTATCTATGATTCTTTTACGACTTGATCTTGGGACTTCGCTGATTCTGCTTGTAGACTCCGATCTGAATCTTGATGCTTGCGAGTTGCGGCTTCTTGTTTAGTCTCCGGGATACTGAGTGAGGCGCGATTGGCAGGGTTCAGGACCTTAGTCAAATGTTGGAGTCAATCCGCCTTCCATTTACTCCGATATCTCGGGACATCTTTTTTTTTCTTTTTTTTTCTTTGATTCCGAACTGGGACTCATCTCGTGGGTCATTTCGATCCATGTGGCTCGAGGTCAGACCTGCGGGAGAAAACAAACGAACGAAATTTTCTGCCCCAGTTTCACTAGGAAAATTTCGTTAATTATTCGCCAGGAAATTCATAAAATTGATGGAAGAGGATATGCATGCTCAGTTCAGGGTTGGAGCCCTAATACCGACTAGCTGGGGAAAGGTTCAGTTCAGGGTTTAAAACCCTAACGCCGAACGAAGGAAAAAATTCAGTTTAGGGTTTAAAACCCTAATGCTGACTAAAGGAAAAATTCAGTTTAGGGTTTA
This sequence comes from Nicotiana tabacum, assembly GCF_000715075.1. Classification (NCBI taxonomy): domain Eukaryota; kingdom Viridiplantae; phylum Streptophyta; class Magnoliopsida; order Solanales; family Solanaceae; genus Nicotiana; species Nicotiana tabacum. The sequence goes on along the minus strand of NW_027438711.1, from coordinate 24,202 downwards.
AAACCCTAATGCTGATTAAAAGGAAAATTCAGTTTAGGGTTTAAAACCCTAATGCTGATTGCATGAAAAAAAACTCAGTTTAGGGTTTTAAAACCCTAATGCTGATTAAAAGGAAAATTCAGTTTAGGGTTTAAAACCCTAATGCTGATTGCATGAAAAAGCTCAGTTTAGGGTTTTAAAACCCTAATGCTGGCTGAAAGGGAAAATTCAGTTTAGGGTTTTAAAAACCCTAATGCTGATTAAAAGGAAAATTCAGTTTAGGGTTTAAAACCCTAATGCTGATTGCATGGAAAAGCTCAGTTTAGGGTTTAAAACCCTAATGCTGGCTGAAAGGGAAAATTCAGTTTAGGGTTTAAAAACCCTAATGCTGATTAAAAGGAAAATTCAGTTTAGGGTTTAAAACCCTAATGCTGATTGCATGAAAAAGCTCAGTTTAGAGTTTAAAACTCTAATGCTGGCTGAAAGGAAAAAGTTCAGTTTAGGGTTTAAAACCCTAATGCTGACTAAAAGGAAAATTCAGTTTAGGGTTTAAAACCCTAATGCTGATTGCATGAAAAAACTCAGTTTAGAGTTTAAAACTCTAATGCTGGCTGAAAGGAAAAAGTTCAGTTTAGGGTTTAAAACCCTAATGCTGACTAAAAGAAAAATTCAGTTTAGGGTTTAAAACCCTAATGCTGATTGCATGAAAAAGCTCAGTTTAGAGTTTAAAACTCTAATGCTGGCTGAAAGGAAAAAGTTCAGTTTAGGGTTTAAAACCCTAATGGTGACTAAAAGGAAAATTCAGTTTAGGGTTTAAAACCCTAATGCTGATTGCATGAAAAAGCTCAGTTTAGAGTTTAAAACTCTAATGCTGGCTGAAAGGAAAAAGTTCAGTTTAGGGTTTAAAACCCTAATGCTGACTAAAAGGAAAATTCAGTTTAGGGTTTAAAACCCTAATGCTGATTGCATGAAAAAGCTCAGTTTAGAGTTTAAAACTCTAATGCTGGCTGAAAGGAAAAAGTTCAGTTTAGGGTTTAAAACCCTAATGCTGACTAAAAGGAAAATTCAGTTTAGGGTTTAAAACCCTAATGCTGATTGCATGAAAAAGCTCAGTTTAGAGTTTAAAACTCTAATGCTGGCTGAAAGGAAAAAGTTCAGTTTAGGGTTTAAAACCCTAATGCTGACTGGCTGGGGATAAAGCTCGAGAATTCTACACGATCTATTTTTTTGTTTTCTTGTTTTAATAGAAGATAAAAGGGAGTTTTGCGGGAACTTACCTTTTGAGTGAATTCCTTATTGCCGAAGTACTTCCTGTACCCGTGTACCTTCTTCTTTGGGCGACACCTACTCCTTGCACGGTTGTCTTGGATTAGACCTGTTTTAACCTTCTAAACAAAGAATCATTTGTTAGTTCGGGAATGACGGCCGGTTTGGTGACCTTAATCGTTCCCAGTTGCTTTCTCGCGTCTTTGTTTCTGTTGTGAAGTTCCGCCATTGATTTGATTCGAATGGCGAGACCCTTCTAGACTGTTCAGGCTTGTATTTCCAGATTCTGTGATGATTTGCCTCGTAGGGCCTCTTTTTTTTTTTGTCCCATTTTGATTGAAGGTTCTCAACGGGGATTTTATTGGAGGTGTTCTGTGGGAATTTGTACAAAAGGAAGCTCTGTGGGGAACTATTTACAAAGTGGATTCTTTGTGCGAATTCTGTACAATGGGGTATGCTGGGTTTTTTGTTTCAAAACGAGTTTCCTAGGGTTTGTTGGGGTAAGCTTGTTGGGGAATATTTACAACAGGACTCGCTGGGGGTGTGCTGAGAGAATTCCAACGGTTTTTTTTTTATTATTTTTTTTTATATTGGGGGGGACTCTGCGGGAGATTTTTTTTTTAAAAGGAGAGATTCTGTGGGGATTTGTACAGAGGGAGACTCTGTGGGGATTTGTCCGAAGGTGGACTTGCTGGGGAAGATTTCGAGATTTCTCCCTTTCCTCTCTACTCTGAAACACCATCAAACGTCATGATTCATCATGCTTGGGTAATCATACCAATGAGATGAGGCGCTTTCCTTCATGAGACGGGATTCCGCGCAACAAACCATGCCACCTGTCCTTTCCGGTGTATCCTGGACTTGGGATTAAAACACAAACGGGATTGAAGGAAACAAAGAAAGGAGAAAACAAATCAGAAAACAGAGTGTCTTTTTCAGGACGAGAAAGACTCATCTGAGGAAGATAATGCTGGCTTTAAATGACATGACATGCTCTTTGGACTGGATGTCTGACCTCGAAGAGCTTGCGTTTTCCTGAACCAGAACGGATCTTTGTGATTCCAAACCGGTGGCACTCTGCCGAAACTTTCTTGGGGTGGCGTTATTCCTGAACCAGAACGGATCTTTGCGAGTTTTTACTAAACAAGCTCTCTCATTTTGGTTTCTCTACTCCCGTCGCCTCGTGGTGCCCGAAGGTGTTCACCGCCGAGACTCTCTCATTTTATCTCTCTCAAATCAGAGTATGCTGGTCTCCATTTGTGACGCTTATTGGTTCCCCACCATATTTGGTAATTGATTTGAGGGCTGGTGCTTGGTAAAGAAAGGTAGATGATACTAGCTTCTCAAGTGCTTGGCGTGCCCCGGTTTTCAATTTCAGGGTGAATGGGATTTTATTGTTGGTGTGACTGAACCTCAGGGAGAGGCTGCCTACGTATCCTTTCGGAATCAAGTCAAACGTAGTTCAGGCCTCAATCAATGTTTTGTTTTGTTTTCTTTTCTCTTTTTTTTTGTTTATTTTTTTGTTTTGTAAACGGCTTGAAAGTTGGCAGAGAGAATTGGGTAGTGTTTGGGAAGTAGTGGGGAATAAAACCTTCGCCATTTTCAAACGTGTCAGGACCACTGGAGTATGATTTAGACGTAGTACCTCTTGACTGCATCTGCATTTACTGCTGTGTCGGGGTCATTTCCTTCGATATCACCTAGATACAATGCTCCTCTTGGCAACATTTTCCTTACGATGTATGGGCCTTTCCAATTTGGGGCAAACTTTCCTTTTGCTTCTTCATGATGCGGTAGAATACGCCTCAGTACCAGCTGACCTACTTTGAAATTCCGGGGTCGGACTTTCTTATTGTAAGCACGGGCCCTTCGTTGGTATAACTGTCCGTGACAAACTGCAGCCATCCGCTTTTCATCAATCAACGTCAATTGCTCTAACCGAGTCTTAACCCACTCGCTGTCCTCGATCTCTGCTTCGACAATGATTCGAAGTGAAGGAATCTCTACCTCTGCCGGTATTACGGCCTCAGTCCCATAAACCAAAAGATAAGGAGTTGCTCCTACTGACGTGCGTACCGTAGTGCGGTACCCCAATAATGAAAAAGGTAACTGCTCATGCCACTGTCGGGAACTTTGGATCGTTTTCCTCAGAATCTTCATGATGTTTTTGTTTGCCGCTTCCACGGCACCATTGGCTTTTGGCCGATAAGGAGTGGAATTCCTGTGTGTTATCTTGAATTGCTCGCACACATCTCCCATCAAGTGACTGTTCAAGTTTGCTGCATTATCTGTAATGATAGTCGCAGGAATACCGAAGCGACAGATAAGATTTGAGTGTACAAAATCCACCACAGCTTTCTTGGTGACCGACTTGAGAGTGACAGCTTCTACCCATTTTGTGAAGTAATCGATGGCTACCAGTATAAACCTGTGTCCATTCGAAGCCTTTGGTTCAATCGGTCCAATGACGTCTATGCCCCAGGTGACAAATGGCCAAGGTGCAGACATGGGATGCAGTTCCGTGGGAGGTGCGTGAATCAAATCACCGTGCACCTGACACTGATGACATTTCCGAACGAAGCTAAAGCAATCCTTTTCCATGGTCATCCAATAATAACCTGCTCGGAGGATTTTCTTCGCTAAGACATACCCGTTCATGTGAGGTCCGCACACACCTGCGTGTACTTCGTGCATGATCTTTCTCGATTCCTCGATATCGACACATCTTAGGAGATTGAGGTCCGGGGTCCTCTTATATAACAATTCACCGCTTAGAAAGAAACCACTTGCATGTCGCCTAATGGTCCTCTTCTGATCTCCAGTAGCATGCTCTGGGTATTCTTGCGTCTTCAGGAATTTCCTGATGTCATGGTACCAAGGCTGCGTACTTGATCCTGCCTCGATTACACTGCAGTAACCGTGTCTTTCCTTGATTTGGATTTCCAAAGGATCGACGTGGGCGTTGCCCGGGTAGGGCAGCATTGAAGCCAAAGTAGCAAGTGCATCTTCCAGTTCATTGTGACACCTCGGAATGTACCTGAATTCTATTGATGTAAAGCGCTTGCTGAGGTCCTCCACATGTTGTCGGTACGGGATAAGTTTGACATCCCGAGTTTCCCATTCGCCTTGAGCCTGCCGGATGATCAGGTCAGAATCTCCCATAATCAGCAAGTCTTCGACATCCTGATCGATTGCCATATGCATGCCCATAATGCAGGCTTCATACTCAGCTGTATTGTTTGTGCAAAAGAAACGCAGTCTAGCTGTGGTGGGATAATGCTGACCGGAAGGCGAGATCAAAATTGCCCCAATCCCTACACCCTTGGCGTTCACGGCTCCGTCAAAGAACATCTTCCAAACATGAGCTCCCTCCGAGATCACTTCTACGGTGTTTACCTCTTCATCTGGAAAGTAAGTATCCAATGGCTGGTATTCCTCATCGACCGGATTTTCGGCCAAATGATCAGCTAATGCCTGCGCTTTCATGGCCGTGCGAGTGACATAAACTATGTCGAATTCCGTAAGCAAGATTTGCCATTTAGCCAGTCTCCCAGTAGGCATTGGTTTCTGAAATATATACTTCAAGGGATCCAACCTGCTTATGAGGAATGTAGTGTGGGCTTGGAGATAATGTCTCAGCTTTTGAGCAACCCATGTGAGAGCGCAGCATGTCCTTTCCAACAGAGTGTATTTGGCCTCGTAGCCGGTGAATTTCTTGCTCAAGTAGTAGATTGCTTGCTCCTTCTTTCCGGTTATGTCATGTTGCCCGAGGACGCAGCCGAAAGAATTCTCCAAGACTGTCAGATACAAGAAAAGTGGCCTTCCCGGTTCTGGAGGGACCAAGACCGGGGGATTCGAAAGATATTCTTTGACTTTATCAAAGGCTTCTTGACACTCAGTTGTCCATTTGATGGCCGCATCTTTCCTTAACAGCTTGAATATGGGCTCACACGTGCTTGTCAGCTGGGCAATAAACCGACTGATGTAGTTCAACCTGCCCAACAGACTCATCACGTCTTTCTTTGTTCTCGGGGGAGGCAAATCTCTGATAGATTTTATCTTAGTTGGATCTAGCTCGATTCCTCTCCTGCTTACGATGAAACCCAAAAGTTTGCCCGACGGAACTCCGAAAGCGCATTTGGCTGGATTTAGCTTCAGGTCATACTTCCTTAATCTCTCGAAAAACTTCCTCAAGTCTTGGATGTGATTATCCTGCGTCCTGGACTTGACTATCACATCATCCACGTACACCTCTATTTCCTGATGCATCATGTCATGGAAAATGGCAGTCATGGCCCTCATGTAAGTAGCCCCAGCATTCTTCAGACCAAATGGCATGACCCGGTAACAGTAGGTGCCCCAAGGCGTGGTGAAGGCAGTTTTCTCGGCGTCCTCTTCATCCATCAGTACCTGATGATACCCAGCATAACAATCTACGAAAGACTGTATCTCGTGTTTGGCGCAATTATCAACGAGGATGTGGATGTTGGGCAGCGAGAAATTATCTTTAGGACTTGCTCTGTTCAGATCTCGGTAATCTACACATACCCGAGTTTTCCCGTCCTTTTTTGGTACTGGAACCACATTTGCCAACCATGTCGTATATTGGACTACCCGGATCACTCCTGTTTTTAGTTGCTTGGTGATCTCCTCCTTAATCTTGTCACTGACCTCAGTTTTGAACTTTCGTTGCTTTTGTTGAACTGGAGGACAATCAAGATGAATCGGCAATTTGTGAACCACTAGATCGACACCTAGTCCCGGCATGTCATCATATGACCAAGCAAACACGTCTTTGAATTCAAAAAGAAGTTGAATTATCGCCTCTCGCGTTTCCTTGTCCGTGTGAATGCTTATCTTGGTCTCCCGGATTTCTTCCGGGGTTCCTAAATTTACTGGTTCAGTGTCATTCAGATTTGGTTTAGGTTTATTCTCGAAATATTCCAACTCTCGGTTTATCTCCCTAAAAGCCTCTTCCGCATCATATTCTGGTTCTGGGTTCATTAATTCGCAGTTAAATAACTCATTGTGATCTGGGCGTGAAGTCCGCAAGCATGTCATATTTAAAGCCGGCATTATTAGGACTGAAAAAGGAAGATAAAAGGAAAAATGATAAAAATCAGAACAAAAGAAAGAATAGGAAAGCAATGATGATTTTTTTTATTTTTTTTGGAAAGTTGGAAGACAACAATGTTTACAACTAGGAATTCAAAGCAACAATTGAGAAGAAGAAAACGTTCAAGTTATGTCCTGGAGATAACTTGTGACACAGGAAAGGTGGCAGGACAGGTCTACCCGGACTTCCGTCTAGTCGGGAATGGCGTGGCCTCCCAGTTTTGTAGTTGGGCGCTCGACCCCATGTACAGCATCTCGGCAATGCTCGTTCCTTCACCTGGTTGAACCATGTGGATCTCGTAGAGCATCTCTCTCATTGCCCCACATATCTCCTCGATTTCCTCAGTCGTGAAGACCTCATCATCTTCTTCTTCAGTGTACCTCGGCCTGATGAAGGTTGCATATAAATCCGGCAGTGGTTGAGGTAACTTCCAACCCTCATTTCTCCTTTTCTTTGCCCACTCTTCGTCTGCTGGAGTAGGTTTGAAACCTAGTCCAAAAGGTTTCTTGATGATTGGCAAAGTAATAGGTTCTGTTATTCCCTGAAGGGTTCGTCCAAGCCCCTTCCCTGGCCTAAATCCGTGCCGGATCATCTCTTTGGCCACCATAAACGAGGCGTTAGACAAGAAAGGCTGGGGGCAGGGTATTCCCTCTTCGTGCTGTTCTGCCAGTACAACCTCGAAAGCTTGATAGACCGTATGTTCGCTTCCTTCTCTTGGTTCAAGGTACGGGATGGATGGGTCCCGATAAATGGCATGCTCGTCTTCCCCATGGACCACAATCTCTCGGTCTTTGAACTCGAACTTCACCATTTGGTGAAGAGTGGAAGGAACGGCTCCTGCCGCATGGATCCAAGGTCTGCCAAGGAGAAAATTGTAGGATGTGTCCATGTCGATCACCTGGAAGGTGACTCGAAATTCGACTGGTCCTATGACCAACAACATGTCTATTTCTCCCATGGTATCTGTCTTGATGCCGTCGAAAGCTCTTACGCAGACATTGTTGGGTCGGATTCTTCCTGTCCCAATTTCCATTCTTTGTAGCGTGGAGAGCGGGCAAATGTCAACACCTGATCCCCCGTCCAACATTACCCGCTTGAAATAGTAGTCCTCGCATTTAACTGTTAAATGCAAGGCCTTGTTGTGTGCTGCTCCTTCCGGGGGTAAATCATTCTTGCTGAAAGAGATTTGGTTGACGGCGAAGAATCTTTCTGTCATCCGCTCTAGTTGCTCCACCGAGGTTTCAGCTGGTACATATGCTTCATTCAGGGTTTTCAGCAGGATCTTTTGATGCTCGGTTGACTTCATCAATAATGACAGCATGGATACTTGCTCAGGGTACTTGCGCAGCTGATCTATCACTTCGTAATCCGGCATTTTCATTTGTTGGAAGAACACTTCCGCTTCCTCAACACTCACGGGCTTCTTTGGCGGGAAGCGCCTTTGTGTGGCGTTGTTCAGTTCTTGGGTATTTGAATACCTTCCAATGAAAGTATTTTCTGGAAGTTCTCCCATGACCTCTTTACCTTTGTACATTACCAAAGTCTTTTGATAATTCCACGGCACTGTGGACGGGTTGGTCATTGGCTTTTGTGGCACGCGTCCGATAACCACTAGCTCATTCAGCCGAGGTGGTTGAATCGTCCCCCGGACCACATAGGCCCCTTTTGGAACGTACGTAGGTTTTGCCTTTTTGATCCCGAAGTTCTGCGTCTTCTCAACTCGACCTCGTGGTATGTAAAGAACTTCATTTTTTACAGGTACCACTTTCTTCTCCACCTTCTCCTCAAGCACTTTCTTTATAGCTTTGGCCTCTTCCCCCTTTTCTGGTTTTTGGTCTATTTCAGGCCTCTTCCCTGTGTCGACAATGGCAATTATGGCTTTCAGAGCAGGGTCGAACTCTTTGTCTGCACAAATCATTCCGATCAGCGGCCCATTATTGTGAGCGGGCAATGGATTGTTAGTCACATTTGGGATCTCCTCGTCCCTTAGCACTATCTTCCCCTGCTCTATCAAATTTTCGACCACTCTTTTCAATGACCAGCAGTCATTGGTATCATGTCCCTCGGCCCCTGAATGATAGGCGCATCTGACTCCGGCTTTGTAAGAAGGCGATGTTGGGTTTTGCCTTGTTTGGGGAATTGGTTGCAAGAAACCTAACTGGACTAGCTTAGGGAACAAAGTAGAGTATTGTTCACCGATGGGCGTGAAAGTCCGTCGTCGAGGTGGCTCCTGGGGGCGGTAGTTATTCTGCGGGGGTAGTGGGTTATAGTGGTTGCGGTAAGGAGGCTGATTTCTGGGAGGTGGAGCTGGGCCTCGGTTGGCTTGTTGTGGTAAGTGGTTATAAGGTTGGGCATTCATGACCATATAAGGTTGGTGAGCATATGCCAAATTTGAGTGGGGGTAGTAGTGATGTGGGGCTCTTTCCGGAAAATGGGGCCTGGGATGACGATACTCCCTTGCTTCAGAGGCTACCATAGTCGTTTCTTCTTTCTTCTTCCCCCTTGTCGTTCCTCCGGACCCGCTTTGGACGGCCTGGGAGGTTGCCCTTATGGCTGCTTGACTCAGAATCCTACCCGTTTTCAACCCATTTTCCACCATCTCTCCAATCTTGATCGCTTCCGCGAATGGCTTACCCATGGCTGACATCATGTTTTGGAAATAGTCAGACTCTTGAGCCTGGAGAAAGGTAGTGACCATTTCTACTTCATCCATGGGAGGCTTCACTCTCGACGCCTGTTCACGCCACTTAATAACATACTCTCTAAAGCTTTCAGAAGGTTTCTTCTTCAAATTTGACAGAGAGTTTCGGTCTGGCGCAATGTCGATGTTATACTGGAATTGTTTTACAAAATCTCTGGCGAGATCATCCCATATATGCCATCGGGACATTTCCTGATCCATATACCATTCCGAAGCTATCCCTACTAGGCTTTCCCCAAAATATGCCATTAGCAGTTCTTCTTTTCCACCGGCTCCCCGCAATTGGTTGTAGTATTTCTTAAGATGTGCAATGGGGTCACCGTGCCCATCGTATTTCTCAAACTTGGGGGTCTTGAAACCCGTTGGCAGGTGCACGTGAGGGAACATGCACAGGTCGGCGTAAGAGACGCTCTTTTGTCCGCTCAATCCTTGCATATTCTTCAAACTTTGTTCAAGGCTTCTCATTCTCTTGGCAATCTCATTTTGTTCTGCAATTCTGGGGTTCTGATCCTGCCCGGGTGCAAGCTCGCACTGAGGCGGTAGAGGATTAGTACTGGTAGCGAACCTAGTTGGTTCCATTGAGAACGATGGGGCTTGGAATGTAAAAGAGGATGAGTCAAAGCTTGGCTTGTACGTGGTAGGCTGTGCCGTAACCGGACAAGGCGATGCAGTAAAGATGTTCATGCTTGCATCAGTGGATGACATTCGGGGATGAGGCTCAGAAGGCGATCCAGCAGAGAAGGCTGAGGTGGCTGGGTACCCAAATGGGGTAGCAGGATAATTTATGGGGACATTAGACGTTCCACTTGACCTGGAGAATAATTCCGGGAATCCGGGGACGACACTTGGCGGCTCTTTCCCATTATTCCAATCGTCCAGCATTTCCAGCATGCGGAGCCGTAGGATTCTATTTTCCTCCGCAGTTGCGGATTCAGGTGTGAGGACGGCTGAGATCGAGCTTTCCTCGGAAACAGGGATCGTTTGCAGTGGAATTTCTGAAGACATTTCCACACTTCCTTTTGACCTGGTGAAGTAAGTGTGAGTACTGCTTCTGGCCCTAACAACAGGTAGTTGAGCACTTCTCCTTGACCTCGTGAAATATGAGTGCGAGGACAGACTTTCACCAAACCAACCGTCCTTTCAAAAACCCTGGAATACTCAATGACAAACGCACGGTTAATTTTGTAGCAAGTAACAGATAGTTAATCTCACGTTGGGCATGATGCACCTATACAGTTAAGTGGATTACTATATGTTTGCTACGAGAGCATGCGTCATTTCGGCATTTTTTTTTATTAGTTTTCTTTTTTTTTCTTTCTTTTCTTTTTCTTTTTCTCTTTTGTTTTTCTTTTATGTTTTTTTATCTTGCAGTAAAAGAAATGCGACCGGATCCGATGAGGATTGCCTACGTATCACGATGCCTACGTGAATCAGATCATTACGTAGTTCAAATAACACAAATGAGCGTAAAAGAAACAACCTCTTTATTGTTGAAACGTTCTATTACAAGCTACATTTTGCAAAAGAAAAAGCGAACTTTGAAAACAAAACTAGATTCAAAATAGACTAAAAATCACCCTGATGGGAAAAACAAACAGAAGATGCTAAGATACAGATTTGACCTATGAACGCATTATGGTTTTGAAAATTGGTGCCCCCGGAGCATCGTTCGGCCTCACCGCGGTCCTAGGCGTGAGATCCCTCTCAAGTTGCTCCAGCTCGTGCATAGTCTGCTTGACATAACCCATTACTGCCGAGAGGACGGTAACGCTGGACATGTTCTCACATCGTAGGCATCGTCTGATGATGGCATGGGCAATGGCCTTGATCCTATCTCCGGTTTGCTTCTTCTCTACGAGCAAGCGTTTTATCTGATCGCTGCATATCTTGAAAACTTGAGCATCTTGTACATGCTGATGCTTCAGTCGCCGTACTTCCAACTTCATCTGGACTATTGAGTCATACCAGTATCTGCTCTCAATTTGGAAATCCTTGGCCTGATTAGCTGCTTTGATCTCAAGTGCAGCCATCTCTCTCTTTATTTTAGCAACAGTTTTCTCGTGGTCGTCTTCCAATTGATTCAGGTATCGACGATGCTTATCTGCTTTTGTATCCCACTGTGCTTTGAGCTCTGCTATGACGTTTTCAGATTTCTCCAAACCATCTTGCCATTCTCTGATCTCGCTTTTTAGCCTTTTTATCAGGTGCTCGTCTGATCGACGCCTTGGCTGTTTATCTGTATCCAACCTTGTATGTTTGATCTGGGCTCTGAGCATTTCATTTTCTTGAATTAACCTGTTCCGCTCTCCCAGATCGGTAGCAATTTGCACGTTGTGCTCATATTTCATGCCTTTTACTTGCTGCCTTAACCTGCTGATTTCGGCACAATAGCCTCTTTCTTTTGCTAACCAATCCCAATGCCTTTGTGATGACTCGGCGAAATTCCGGATGTGGGGTCTCTTAGCTGGCCTTTCATGCTCAAGTTCCCTTCTGTACCATGCAAGGTAACCTGGCGCCGTTTCTCCTTTGGCTCGATCCCGTACGCAAGTATCTGATTTCAAATATTGACCCTCATTCCAGATTTGGCGAATCTTTGCTTCTGGGAACTGTCCGTTAGGACTTATCTCAACTGCTTGAACGCTAAGATCTTCCTCATGAGGTACTGTCTGACATCTTCCGAACTGTCTCAAGACTCGGCAGGGTGCGTAAGGTTGAATGCTCTTAAGCCCCATCAATAAGAAATGAGTTTTAGCTGCAGACATATATAGGATCTCATCAACAGGCAACCACCCCAACGTCCATTGTATTTGGCTGGCGGTAAGAGCTTGAAAGAACGAGGTCCATGCCAGGACTCCCTTGGGCCAACTGATCTCTTTGGTTCTCGTGTAATATTCTTCTATGCATGCCTTTTCCGAGGAACCATGGCTAAAAATCTCGGAATGATGGCAGAGGTGCTCGGTCATCCATATCTGTAGGAGCAAGTTACAACCTTCGAAGAAATTTCCTCCAGCTTTACAAGCTGTGAGAGCTCGAAAGATGTCGGATACCACCATTGGCGCGAGAGTACTGTCACTTTGCGTGAGTAAAGTGCTGACGACCCCAGATATCTTTAAATCAACGTTTCCATCTTTCCTTGGAAATACCAGAAGACCTAGGAACATTATCATGAACGCTACCCGTCTGTGCTCGTCCCACTTCTGACGAACTCCTTTGCTGCACAATTTGTTGATTGGATTATTGAATCCCCCCTCATAACCGTACCTATCATATATGAAGCATGGAGTACAAAATCCGGCTGCCAGGTCCGGGTTGTGGACTGTTCTAGGTATCTTCAATGAATCTAGGAATCGATGTACCATGACGACCCTTGGGGCGACCAAGTATTTTTTCCTCAAAGGAAGTTCAGCATTCCCGATGTATCCGGCCATTTCTTCCAAAGTGGGGGTGAGTTCAAAATCAGAGAAATGAAAAACGTTGTGCGCCGGGTCCCAATAGGTGATCAAAGCTCTTATGATATCTCCCCGAGGCTGGACTTCCAACAGACCCACAAGACCTTTCAGATATTTCTTAACCTCATTTTATCCTTCAACACCTAGATCATTCCACCATAGCCGTAACTTGGCAGGGATTCTGGTCATTATTGAAAAATGTTCATTTTGCATCGTGCTCATCCTGCACATTTATTAAGGTGATTTTAACAAAACGACTTGACTCAAAATATTTTAAACAGAGGGGATCAAGTTTTGAACACGGCCTTTAAACACTTCGGGGATGAAGAGCTTAAGGCTGTGTGGGTCAACTGGACAAAAATGCTAAACAAGACCCAAAGGTGGCTGTTTATGCGAAGTCAGCCTTCCGGCGTCCCTTTCGGGAACATTCGGCTATTTATGACAAAACAACGTCACCCGACTTATTTATGACCCTTTTAAAATTTTGACACATTTTTTTTTATATTTATTTATTGATTTTGGCTATTTCAGCAAAAATGGGGTTGGACCCGATGAGGGTTGCCTACGTATCTCACATCCGGTGAGAATCAAACCGGCGTAGTTTGGGCGCATCGTAAAATAGGAAAAAAATCGAATAAACCTAGAAATCAGGAATACGTATTTTTTAATATTTTTTTTTGAAAAGAGATAAAGATTAAAGAAACTATTTTTTTTTATTTTTTTTAAAAAGTAAATACTCTTTATTTGATTTTGAAAGTGATAAAAAAAGAAAATTTTTATATTATTGTTTTTTTTTTAATAATTCTCAATAAAAGGACAACTTTGTTTTCATTTTTTTTAGAAGAATTCCGGCGAGGTTTTGACACTACTTGGACATTGGGTTTTATTTTTTCAACATAAGTAATTATCTCCCCTACGCTGCTATTTTCCCTTTTTAGGAACCGGTCGACATGCGGGACTGAAGCAAATAAATGCACACATAGATAGGAATGCAGCATGATGGTCCTTTCAATTCAGGTTGCCTGTCCTAGACGGACCCAACCCCTGTGTTGAGTCCCCTAAGTCAAATGCAACATGATGCAAATAAACGTTCCTACTAGGGATCCGGCATGAAGTTTCGTTATACTAGGTTTAAACCTTGGTATTTTTTCTAGACTGTGTACCCGAGCGGACAACTCGAGTCGAGGAGGGGGCTACGTACCGGGGACCCGCGAGATCGTCCGGCTTTGTAACTTGTCCGGCCTCTTTCTTATTTCAGGTATTGACACTAACAGAATAGGGAGTCTCGACCAACGAGCTTCTCCCCGGAGGTAAGAAGAGAAAGGTTTCGGCACAGTTTATATATAGTTCAGATAATATCAAAGCGGTAAAAGACAACATTTAGCATGTTATGCAAAAACATGTAATAAAGATCAGATAATAAAGCCAAATATAACAATTATTCTAAGCTCGAATTCTTGAACCCTGAACCAGTGGTTCTGGGTTCGATCCCCAGCGGAGTCGCCAGAGCTGTCACACCTCCTTTTTGCGCGCCCGCCCCGAGGGGTTAAATGCGCGGGTGGAGTTTTTCCAATTTAAGTGACAATATTCGAAATGGGATTATTTACTTAATTCAGAGTCGCCACTTGGGAAAGGTTTGGCTTTTGGTGTCCCAAGTCACCGGTTTATCTTGAATCCCAAATTGAGGAAATTTTCGACTTTTCCAAATGAAGTCTGCGAACCAGAAATTCTAAGTAAGGAATTCTGTTGACCCGAGGGAAGGTGTTAGGCACCCTCGAATCCCGTGGTTCTAGCACGGTCGCTTAAATTGTTATAATGGCTAAATATCTGATTTAAATACAGGTTGTGACTTATGTGCTTTTATTAAGTTTAAACCGCTTTTATTATTATCATTTATTTTATAGAATTGCAACGTCGTGAAAATGCATCTCGAACCACGTCACAATCAATGCACCCGTAGTTGTTAACACATTTTGACTCCGTTGAGACTTGGATTTGGGTCACATCAATGTGCACCCGATTTTAAGAATATAATTTACTTAAAGTCGCGCCTAAAGAATCTAAACGCGTTATTATCTTTGGGGAAGGCAGTGGAATTCACTAAACAGTCCGTCCCAAATTCTAAGTATTTATCATGATCAATTATTGAGGGCCCCGCAATTTGCATTTTTATTCGGCGAGGCTCGTCTCATTATTTTAGAAGGGTACCCTACAGTGGCTACATTTCTACTACGTTTATCTTTAAAGAGAAGGATGATGCCGAACTTTGCTTGTTTGAACAAATACAGACTGAATCCTTATTATGTTTGCCGAACCTAAACTTGTTTGATTACCTGATGGATTGTTCATGAGGTGAGGGTTACCTCATGCTTTGTCTTCATCGAGTGAATACGCTTATTAATTTGCTAAGTGAGATTGCAAACAAACTAACAACATATATTGAGTTATGTTTAACGACCTCCAAGTTCTATTTTAACACTCTAACCTATTTGAAATTGATAAACGAAATCGGCTGTTTATTAGGAAAATTACTACTAATTGAACTCAAAATGACTATTAGTTTCTCTCAACAATCATCACATTATTTCGAAACAAAGAATCTATACCGAAAACCCGATATCGAACCTTCATTGGAACAAATAAACTGACAGGAGAACTGGCATTCATAGCCAGACTCTTAATGTGACTGCATGAGAGTTTGTTTGGGATACATATTTCCCAGACCTAATACCACAGATTTGTCAATTCAGTGGTCTAGGCAAAAATACATACAAGTTCTTGCCATGACTCTATGTTATACAGTCATAACTAAGCCAAACAGAGCGTTATACTGAACTGAATGTATACTAAATCAAACATGCTGTCTATGTCATACTGTCATTACTATTGAACAGTGCTATCTAACAGTCCATCTCAAACAGAATGTATGCTAGTTTATACCAAGTATTTGCAGTTTGCAGTAAAAATACAATCCCAACTAACATTCGACCTATTTTTAACACCAATGTTATAACATGAACAGCTGTTCGTTTCTTTATTTCTGCTTCAACTTCAAACTTTCAACAATACAAGGTTTCAGAGGTTGTGTACCTGGAAATATTTGAACAATTGAAGAAAAGGGCAGTCAGCAGAGTACAATGACAACAAAATGCAGCAGCAATCACAGCACTATCAGTAGCAGCAGGGCAGAAGCAGGCAAAGCAATACAGCAAGAAACATGCTCGAGTGCAGAAATGCAACTATGGCCAATAGAAAGCAATAGCCAAATAACAGCAACACCCAGTGGAGTAGAATCAGAACTCCAGACAGACCAAACAAGTAGTAAACCAATGAAAACACTCGACTAATAGACACAACTGGAATTTCAAAGAATCAGAATTCATTTGAACAAGTTGAACAACTGAAACCCAAATAATAATAGGAGGAAACAGTTTCTGATTGTTGGTTGTATACCTTCTATCTCTTAACCTCTCTCTATTTATGTGTATCTATTTGTATGTATTTCAGCTCTCTTTTTCAAAAAATTCCTCACAGTCTGTCTATTTTCTTTTTTTTTTCTCTCCAATTCTGTATATTCTATTCCTTCTCACCTCTCCTGTATATCCCAATTCTGTCCCTCTAATTCTCAGATGTCCTCCCCTTTTATAAGCCCTCCTTACCCCTTTTTAACAGCCTGATAGAATCTCACAGTACCCCTCCCATGTGCCCTTTTTTCATTTTTAGATTCCAATTAGTTATTTAAGTATATAACCCCATCAACATTCCCTGGCAGATTTAACTTTTAAAAGGTTTAATACTTCTTTAAACTAAAGCAAAGTATGGGCAGTGGGATGTATCTGACAGCATATGCTGTCAAACCATTTTAAAATTAAAAGCCCTTTTATGCAGGAAAACAGGCTGTGCACAATGCACATGCTGTGCACAAGTGCACATGCCACCAACTCAGATTTCAGTTATAGACCAAGCCTTAGGTTTCTGAAATCATATTAACGACTATAAGTAACATGACTTGGTTCTTAATTGATTCAGGCAAATGTTCAATAGAAGCAAGTTGATTTGTTATTGTTCGGACAGTTGAAACTAATTGACGACACATGTCGACTCGACTATATTAACATTAACATACACAATCGTAGCCAAAAATCAGACATTTAAATAGTATCGATACATGGTTTGAATTATACTGACTAAACAGAAGTGCACTCGAGGAGTCAACTAGTCAGTCCAAACTCGAAATACAACCAATACACATGCCTTATCAGAATAGGAGGGGGGAATTCAGACAAACACAGAGGTTTAAGTAAAGTGGACAAACAAAAGTTGATAAAATTAAAACAAATATGAACAGACTTTTAAAACAAATCACACGGACTAAAGCAAATAAAGGAAAGAAAGCAGACTCACCTTAAAACTTGAAAAGTTAAAAGTTTGAACTCGGATTTGGACAGACCTTTCTTAAGGCTGAACGGACTTTAATCGAAGTGTTTCTCAGATGAGAAACACTTCGATTAAGGTCCATTAGACCTTAATCTCTTTGGCTCGGACGGACATGGGCCAGTGATGAAGAACTGCAAAGTTCCAAAACTCAGATCTGGGATTCATGCTTCCCTGATCAGATTCGGACCAAACCAAGCATGGTTTGGTCATGAGGAGGGTCTGGGGAGTGTCTGGTGTGAAGCTGGGGTTGGTTGGTGTAAATCGAGTTTTGACTCGAATCTTCAAATGAAGATTCGAGGACCTAGGGGATGATTCGAACTAAGCGGTCAACAGGTCTATGTTTAGGATGGTGAGGGGGTTCTATGGTGTTAAGGGGAAGGTCACCGGCGTCCATGCCGCCAGCTTTCATGGCGAAAATATACAGGGGCGGCTAGGGTTTAGGGCTGTTTGTTTGGGGAGACGAAGGCTGGGGTTCGGATAGGGGGGGCAGGGTAGGATTATGGGCTTATATAGTTAGTGGGTGGATTGACTCAACCGTTAGATCAATCTAGATCTACGGTCTGGATCTGATGGCTTAAGTGGAACGGTGTCGTTTCAAGGGTAAAAGGTTGGGGTCGGTCCCGGTGTGAACGGGTCGGGTTCCTCAGTGGGTTGTGGGGAAGTGATCTTGGCCGTTGATCAATCTGAGATCAACGGCCCAGATCACACTGGACTAAAACGTCGTCGTTTGGACGTCCTGGGCATCAGGTGGCCTGGACCGGGCAGGCCTGGGTCTTGGGCTGTTTGTTTGGGCCAATTTTGTTAAAATTGGCCCAAGTCCGAAAGGGAAGAGGGGTCCTTTCTTTATTTTTTTTTTATTTATTTCCTTTTTTCTTATTTATTTTAAAACAAAACTAAGCCAAAAAAATCAAATTAAAATTAAATACACACTCAATACAATTATTTGCACACACACCAAAATATTTCAAAACAGGTAAAGTCAAACAAAATAAAATCACGGACGAAGATGCCTATTCATGATTTTCTATTTAACGACCGGATTACGGTTCGAATTATGCAGGACACATATATTTTTTTGAATTTTGTTTTAATAAAGTAAATAAATAAAAATGGGCCGAAGTCACAAATAAATCAACAAAGTGCCGCACAGAAATCCAAAAATTGTACAGCAGGGCCAATTATTATTTTTTATTTCTTTTTGGAGCGATTGTCGTGCGAAACAAAAATCACGTGCTCACAGTAACAATGTTTGACAACACTATCTATAAAAGTTGATTATAGTATAGTGATGTATAAAATTGTATAAATAGTATTCCCTCCGTTTCATATTAAATGAGGTACTTTCCTTTTTAGTCTGTTTCACAACAAATGACACATTTCTAAATTTGGAAATAAATCAACTTTAAACTCTTTCATTTTACCCATTTACCTTTAATGAGAAACTTTTATAGTCACACAAATGTCATGGCCCCACAAACTTTTTTCCCATTAAGCTTTTAAGACCACAAGTTTCAAAAGTCTTCTTCTTTTTTCTTAAACTCTGTGCCGAGTCAAACTACCTCATATAATGAAACGGAGGGAGTATATAATAGTGTATAAACAACTCTCATACACAATAATACATTATTTACATGTATATGGTAAATTTCTCACATATTCTTCTTCTTCTACACGTATATATATAGGTATCACGAACATTTTTTTTATAGTGCTTATACATCTTTATACACTTTTATATACATAATGTACCTCTTTGTATAAAAGTGTATAATGTCATATAAAAGTGTATAAACATCTCTGACGAACTTCTTATACGATTTCACTTGCAATTCTTGTTCAAAACTAGTCCAAAACTCCATCAAATGACTTTAAACTTTGTATACAATCTATTTAGACTATTTCTAATAAGTTCAAACAATACCCAACAAGATTAGCATTGAAGAAGAGATTTTATGTTTCTCGCGTCACATTTTTGCATTTTTGTAGATGGGATAGGTATGTATAAACTTGAGGAAAAAAGGAGAATGGAAATTCAAAGATATTTCACGCCGGAAGATCTGGAGAACAAAAAAAAAAGAAAAAAAAAATCGGGTATGAATTTAATTTATTGATATTTGGCTACACATTTGTAAATTTGTAACTGAGCTAAAATACTCCAAGGTCACTTTATGGAGTGATCTATTGTGTAATTCTTTCTAAAATTTACTACCAAACTTTGTTCGTCTTTCCCTTATTACGAGCCTGAGAAAATCTGACCAGCCATATTCGTTGTAGATGTGGTTCTTTACGTACTAATGAACTTACGTAAACTCCTGATATAAACAGATTAATTGACAAGGAAAGGACCAATTCCCCCACCCTCAAACCTCTTCATTCGTTAAGTTCTTCACAAGTTAAACATACAGATATATTATCTTTAAGGTGTTATATGTTTTTAAGCTACTCTAGTTCAAGAAAAGATTTAAGGAATGTGTTTTCGCACCTTTATGGCCAAGTGACGCCATATGCTAGAATTTGATAGAGAATATTAAACGTTGACTTGATAAAAGAACCATGTGCAAGATGACATATCAAGAAACATGCAAATTATACTAAAAACGTTGACATTATACCACGAAACAATAGGCTCACTTTTCTCATTCTCAAACTCCTATAAAAAGTGGTTGTCCCTGATGTAAAATCCCATCAACTCAAATACAATTCCAAGTATTTCAACAACACATATATTTACGAAATATCTCTGCATATTCAACAAAAGAAAGAAAATGGCTCGATCAATATCTGCCATTTTCTTCTTCTTCTTGCTCGTATCAATGGTTACGGCCACAGCCCCTGGAAGTTCTTTAACTGCTGCCCCCGGTGGCCCGGTAATTACTCCACCTGGGATTGCTAACCATCCCAGCCATTCTCATTGCTCTGATGATGAAATCAAGCAATGCAAAAATCTACCTCATGTTTGTCCCAAATTCTGTCCCAATGGCTGCATAACTGAGTGTCGATCTTGCAAACCTATTTGCATTGATGGCCCAACCCCACCTCCCTACACCCCTCCAAGTCCAACTACATCTCCAAAGAAGGTTAAGTGCAAGAACAAGAGTTACCCAAAATGTTATAATCAACAACATACATGCCCTACCACTTGCCCTGGCACTTGTCAAGTTGATTGTGTTTCTTGCAAACCTGTTTGCAGTAAGTAATTTCCACTCTACATATATATACTCTCACGCACTATATCTTTTACAAGGGTTTAACCGTATATGCGCTGACAATAAAAATAATCTTTAGTATAATAAGTTAATTGGGGTGGGTTCGATTTTCGCTACCTTTGCCCTTCCCCTTCAAAACCGCCCTATAAAAACAAGTAAATATAATCTTTTACAGTATCAATGTAATTAACCTGTTGTAGTAAGTTATTTTTCTGATAATTAGTTTCACCTTTTATGATCAGTTATCTATAGTTTTTTTTAGTGGACAACATTTTAAGTGTATTATACTCTTTTTTCTATTGATTAAAGTTATATATCAATGTAATTTAACTTATCATAGCAAGTTATTAGTTATCATATTTTCAGGTTGCTAGTTAATGCTCATGGTAGAAATTTATCTGTAATTACATTATGAATGCCCTAATTATGAAAATATAATTAAACTCTTCTTTCAATATATATATATATATATCTGTTGTTCTTCGCTAGGCTAAATATTCGATTAGAAGATGTTTTAACTTATTGGAAAAACAGGCTGTGACACTCCAGGAGCAGTTTGCCAAGATCCACGTTTCATTGGAGCAGATGGAATTACTTTCTACTTCCACGGCAAGAAAGATAAAGATTTTTGCCTGGTCTCTGATTCTAACCTCCACATTAACGCCCACTTCATAGGAAAAAGAAATGAGAACATGAAAAGAGACTTTACATGGGTTCAATCCATTGGTATCCTTTATGGTACTCACAAGATTTCTGTTGGAGCACTTAAGACAGCAACATGGGATAATGCCAACGATCGTCTCTTCTTCAACTTTGACGATGAAACTATTGTTCTTCCCGACAACGAAGGCGAAAGGTAGAGTTTAATTATATTATGTCTCAATATGTCCTCTCATGTGTGCATGAATCTATTTTTCTTTCTTGAATCAAGGACGAGAATTTTTTATTCGAACATGACCATTTGGTCTGAAGTTTAAAACTCAAAACTAAAATTCAGACCACGACTCTAGTTTTTAAAAAGTGGCTAATTTCTAACAGACAGCAAAAGTGGCCACCTAACATAAAATTGGTACTTTTTTATTTTTGAGATTTGAACCCAAGATTATGTTGAATTATGTAATCACCTAATCTAAAAACATAAATTGTTAGAGAGAATACATTTTGTAATTACTTAATTATCTTATATCTCGACAGGTGGGAGTCAGAAACTGGACCAACAGCCTCGATTACTCGAACCAGCAGCACCAACGAAGTTGTGATCGAAGTTGAAAACATATTCAAGATTACAGCCAAGGTGGTGCCAATTACAGAGAAAGAATCCAAAGTTCATAACTATGGCATAACACAAGACGATTGCTTTGCTCATCTTGAGCTTGGATTCAAGTTTTTATCACTTAGTGATGGAGTGAGTGGTGTTTTGGGCCAGACTTATAGAAGGAACTACGTGAGCAGAGTTAAGATGGGTGCTTTGATGCCTGTAATGGGAGGTGACAAAGACTTTGCAGCTTCAGGACTTTTTGAAGCTGATTGCTCTGTTGCTAAGTTTCAAACAGAAGAATCTAGGAATGAAGATTTGTTGAATTTGGAGCTGCCTAGCTTGAGGTGCAACAGTGGAATTTATGGACGTGGAGTTGTTTGCAAGCGCTAGAGTTTCTTGATCGGACATTGTTGCTAATTACTGAATAAAGATTTCAATAGAGAATAAGGTTAGAAACCATAGGAATATAGTATCAAGAACTATGTTCAACGGAAAATATTAAGTTGAGCGAAAAAGAATAAGATCGTTGTTTTTTCTTTTGTAGTTCGAAAGTAGTTGTTGCTCGCAAACACACACGCAAGTATATGTGGCCGACAAATAATATAGGATTGTAAGTCCAGATATCGTACTCACAGGGACTTGTGATTAACTATCAACTAAATTAAACCAAACAATTAATCTATTCAAGTGAATCCTAACGTATGAATATTTAAATTAATCTAGAGTAATAAGTTAAGAAATTAAAGAAAACAACGACAAGCTTAAAGACGAATTCAATGTGAGTGAATATTCTAGAGCTATGAGTTAGCTAACAATCCCGTTGAGTTTTTCACTTAAATCGTCTAATTAATTATCTAGTTTATTGGTTGACAGAGTTAATATTGCTCGTAGCCTTCTCCCGAAGTACAACTCGCCTATTCAAACTAATCTAACGCCTATATTTGTATGGAATTAGAATTAACAAGAACACATTAATAATTCCTGTATAGTAACCAAGCAACGCGATTAGGTATATTCCTATCCTAACCGCAAATCCGCCTCCCCCAGAGTTAAGATCTTGCTCTACTCAATCTTATATGCAATCTAGAATTCTCTCTCCCGAGTTCAATCCTAGATTCGTAAATAGTATTCAATTGGTGATCAAGCAATTAAATAATTAAGCGCAAGATTGAATAAATAAATCAATATGATAAAATAATAAGAACAATTCAAGTTTCAAACTACAACATTCATATAGCACACAAAACTCTAGAACTAATGAACTATGAAATTAAAGGAAGAGAAGGGGCAAAAAAACTAGTTAGGAGCCTCCTCCAAGCGTGATTTGTGTTCCTCCACGTGAATTCTCCTTCCAAATATGTTAGATCCCTCCAAAGTGGCGTATTCCTTTCACAATAAGTTTAGTCTTGCTTTTATACATGTTGGGTATGTCTAGAGCCGAAATAACTATGTCCCAGGCGAAATTGGAGAAAATTCACGTCATTGGCGCCCTGCTCAGCGCCAGGTGTCACACCTCCTTTTTCTACACACCTGAGAAAGGTGTATATAGGGAGTTTTTTCCAACTTAAAGTGACAATCGAAACGGGATTAATTTATTAAAAATTCAGAGTCTCCACTTGAGATAATTTATGGTGTCCTAAGTCACCGGTTGAATCCCGAATCGAGGAAAAGATTGATTCTGTATTACAGTCTGCGAACACAGAAATCCGGGTAAGGAATTCTATTAACCCGGGAGAAGGTGTTAGGCATTCCCGAGTTCCGTGGTTCTAGCATGGTCGCTCAACTGTTATAATTGGCATATTATCTGATTTTAATACATGTTTTAACCTATGGTTCAATTTTAAACTTTATAACCGCTTTAATTATTTTTAAGGAAAATTGCAACATTGTTAAAACATGTCTTGAACCACATCACATAAATGCACCCGCGGTCTTTGTCATATTTTGACATTGTTAAGATTTGGATTTGGGTCACATAAATGCGCACCCAAATTTAGGAAGGTAATTTTATTAAAATGACGCGCCTAAAGCAACTACGCGTTAGCAACTTTGCGAGAGCCATGGAATTTGCTAAATGGCACGCCTCGAATTCTATGAATTTTGAAAGGAATAATTAAGCGAGGGCCACGCAATTGTCATTTTGTCTGGCATGGCGCGCCTCAATTCCAAATTTAAGAAAGGTAATTAAGCGAGGATTTAGAGGGCCATAACTATTTGTATTATTTAATACGACTCGCCTCGATTAGTTAATAATTTGACCAATTAACACTGCATGTAATTAGAGGTTCTATCTATACTAGTTGGGGTGGCTTATATGAGGGGAAACTAGTGCATTGTATAAAAGAAACTTGAGCTAACACACAAGGAATGATGGCCCAAACGAGGAATGGTCCGACTATGATTCAAAGAAACCTCCAAAATTGGGCCTCGTAATGGCCCAAATGCGGAGCCTTGCAGCTGCTGGATCGGGACCCAGCATCGAACCCTTACCACGTGAACAAAGATTGAAGTGATCAAAGGATTCAAAAGAGCCCAGAACGAGGCTAATACCTATGCAAGCAAACTGGAGAATCCTTTTAAATTCATTATTAGCCAATCAGACAACACCCAATAATAGCTTGATCATGAAAGCAATCGTGAATTCCAAATTTAATAACTAATAATAGGCGGTGGATTTTAATGGCTAATCACACTACTCCTGCACAAAGGTTACAATATCTATTGACTTTTGATCATTCAACATCCAATTAAGCGGGTTGCCACTTAAGATTATATGCAAAACTTTATTAA